>NC_136003.1:8558818-8658818 GCF_048128805.1 Centroberyx gerrardi | reverse complement strand
ACTGGGAAATAAAAAAAGATGTAAAATTAGCACAACAGCAAAGTATTTTTAAAAATGCGACAAAATATGCATGCACATAAAGTCCGTCAACTGTAGCATAAGAACTAGAGTATCATTTTTCATCTCATTTTTTTTTCCTGCTTTGCATAAATGATGTCTAAATGAGCAGACTGCCACATCCAACATGGCTGCCAAGCTCTAAGCGCGGCTGGGGAAAAGGTCACACATTCATTCTGCCTCATGGACCCACTTCTGTTTTTTGGTTTCATGCCTCTATATTTAATAGTTGTGAAGAAATCTTGGTGGACTGACACAGGGAAGAATAGTCACACACACACACACACACACACACACACACACACATCTCCCTATGGGATGTACAAACTTAACTAGGCAACCGTACATCAGCGTTCATTAACGAGCCAGTGCCGCTGTAATGGGTGTGTGTTGTCAGTTTTGTGTTTGTCACAGGAAAAGCAGAACGCAGCTGGTGTATCACCATCTGATGGAGATACAGGGTGTACCAGCAGCTTCACTGTAAACACACACACACACACACACGCGGCTGTATCGTGTGTGTGTGTGTGTGATTACGTAAGGCAGCCAGTGAGTGTATTCCTGGGGGAGCCTGCCTTATGCCGGAGTGCAGATGTCCAAAGCAGAGCAAAAACCGCCCGAGGCCACACACACACTCACTGATGAGCTGTTTAGATAGACCGGTATTGGAAGTGTGAAATAGACTCGTTTGCTTTGCGGATGCATTGAAGATGTGTGTGTGTGTGTGTGTGTGTGTGTGTGTGTATGTGTGTTTCCCCTACATTCGTTTAACAGCGGTGGGGTCGCAGCAGCAGGACAAGTGCAACCACCAAATGTATCAAAAAATGATGTGATAAAGTGATGTAACTCAATTTTACTCTAAAAGAAGAAAAACAAAGTGCAGATACAGTAATTGGGCTTTATCATAACAAAGTATGCCAGTAAGAATAGTATAGTGCTGTAACCCACAGTAGAACGAAAATTGGAACCAAAATGTAGATGGCTGTGGAAACAAAACCAAAAAAATAATCCCCAACCATTGCTACAAAACCATCAGAGGAAATGGTGTGTGTGTGAGAGTGTGTTTTTGCATGTGGTGTCAAATCATGTCAATCTTTACATTGTTTTGTTCTTTTTAAACGGTCTTGTTTAGAATTAAAGCTTCAATTTTGCCTGTTTCTGCCATTTACTCTCATTGGGTTTGGTGAGTGGGGTTTTTGTTGATGTTGTGCAATGTTTTAAAAGCCTTTCTTTGTGAAATACATTTAAAAAGCCAGCTCATAATAGTCATTTTCAGTGTATGTCAGAACTTTCCCATAATCACGAATATTGACAATTGATTTATGTAACAGTAGTCACCAAAAGAAAATTAGGATTAAAAGTGCTTATAGAGGGCATGAGTTAACCCCAAGTCTGAGGACGGACCACAAAGGAGATGAAGAAAGAAAAGGAGGAGAAAGGAGCCAAAGTGATTAGAAACCTGATTCTACCAGGCATGAATTAAAGGAATAAGGAATCCTTGCAGGGAGCAGCTATCTGACTAGCAATGAGAAAGTTTTCTAATTCTTACCATGCTCTAGTCTGTTGGCAGCAAAGATAGCCGAATATGTAAAACAAAGCAAGATAAAAAATAGATGGTTTCTGACCCAGAGCGGCCCAAAATCCAAATCTCATTAAGGGTCCCCAAAAGGCTAGAGGTCCCTGTGTGTGTGTGTGTGTGTGTGTGTGTGTGTGTGTATGTGTGTGTGTGTGTGTGTGTGTGCGCACTCACGCGTGCGGCCGGAGGTTGATGTAGTTCTTGGGCACGAAGCCTTTTCTGTTGTGGAGCTCCGCTGTGTACCAGTTAGGATCATCCTCCATGTTGGTGATCTAGGAGGGAACACACACACACACGCACACACACACACACGCACACACACATACACACACACACACACACACACAAATGAAATATTTGCCCATTATGATGCTGACGCAGGCTATTACTATCTGGGTGAAAGACCACTACCCCTTCATCCCTCTTTCTCTCTCTCTCTCTCTCTCTCTCTCTCTCTCTCTCTCTCTCTCTCCTCTCTCTATCAATCTCCCCCTCGCCTCTCCTCTTCTATTACCCGGTACAGTGGTTTTCATCCTTTTTTGTGTGAACCGAGGCCCTTAAAAAACTCAATTCCAAAGCGCCCCAAATTATTGACAGGTTGAAAAGGTCACACAAAGCCTTTCATGATCACACTCTGGGGCGAGCGGATGGATCTGGCCTGAACTGCATTAACTTGGAAAATCCACACTTCTATTTCCATGAGTTCTTTATTATCATTTAACACTGATATTTCTAAATTGAAGAAACGCATCAAGGCACATTGTGCTTATTCCACAGCAACTAAAGTGCCTCAAATCTCTGGTTAAAAGAGTCATAACTGTCCTCAAGAAATGCTGCGTTCATGTCCCATCGGATTTACCGTAAATAAGAGCTTCCGACGGGGAAAAAACGTTCACGTCAGCCTCCTAGTGGTAATTATAAGTGGGACAAGTGGGATTTTTTTGTTTGCTTCAACATCTCCCACATGGGATCATGAAATCAATATCACGATAATCATAAGGATATTTTTCGATATCAAGATATGGCAAATCACATGTTAAATAAATGTTCATCGCTTTGAACTGAATGGTAATGTTAGGTGTGGCGTCAAACAAAGCTGAAATTTTCAAATCATATTCCTACCATACCTCATTTTGTCAGACTTTTTAAATGAAACATACTTATTATCATCAATTTAGACAGCAGAATTGTGCCATGATATCCCAAAATCACCATATCACGATATGATTCCATTGAAAGACGATAAGCGATAATATTGAATTATCGCCAAGCCCTATAATCGTAATATACCTTATGATAATGTTAAACATAGGGTTACCCAATTTCCCCTCGGGGATCAATAAAGTATTTCTGATTCTGATTCTGATGATTCTTCAATGAAATGTCATCCGGTTCAGTCCATGCACAGCTAACTTAATGCCCACTATGGTGCTGCACATTAAATATGAAATATGAATGGGGTGATGAGGGCACTGCAGGACATTCTTAAATTGTGAGGGACAGATTCACCCAGTTATGGATCTTATTCTTATTCTTCTGTTGTCCACTGTGTTGTGTTCTGCTAAGTCTGTAATCCAATCCAGTTGTGTCTTTGCTTGTCATTATGATATTTTTAGCTGCAGTTTTGTTTAATGCTTTGCTTTGGTTTGAAGTGGGATGTTTTTATAAGCCCTTTGTTTTTTATCTCCACTACAAAAGTTAGAAATTTGCATTTCTGTATTTTTTATTATTGTATTTCATCACTGTTTCTTTGTGCTTTTTATCACTTTGCTTCTATGTTTATCACTGCGACTAAACTAAACTAAACTAAACTAAACTAAACTAAACTAAGGAACCATGACTAACTCTGTCCTACAGTGGTTTATTACAACAGTTATAACTGTGGCTTAGGACAAAAGACTATTTTTGGGCAACGTAACAGCTTCACAGCACCGGAAAACAAAATGTGATGCATTTTTAAATGTCTATTGAAATGCTTCCTGCCAATAAGAAGCTCCTCTACAGTCAACGCAGCAAACGATGAAGAAGCTCCTTGGGCAATATTGCCCATCTGCCAAAAAGTTGCCCTATGCATCACTGGCTTCAGGAACCGAATTTCATGCAACAGCTACTTTGATGGTTCCGACGGTGCTGTGCATTTAAAATGTGAGGTACAGAATGCTTTTCCTACCAGTTTTACCTGTTTAACTCCAACTCAGTGGCAGTAGTAGGATAAGAAAAGTAATGATGTATTGTTAAAGGTCTATTTCACACAGATGGAGAGAGAGAAGAGTCCATTCTTCTCAGGGGATCATCTATTTTCTCTTACCTGCTTTATAATATCATCTTTCAATCTATTAAAATATCTGAAGAGCCTTTTTTTCCCCAATAAAATCCCCTTTCCTCACTAAATCCTTCATATTAGACCACATTCAGTCTTTGTTAGAACATAAAAACACACCAAGGAACAGTTTTCTTTCAGCTGTCATTTGCTGTGATGTTTCTCAGTTGCTGTTAATCCCAAGTTGTAACATTAATGTTTTGGGGTTTGGGGGGGGGGAAATAGAAACCTGTGTATTTGTGTCCTACTTTTTGCGTCCCTTGTGCTGGACTTGGCCACACACTTTAAACAGAATTTCAGAGCAACTGCTTTATAATTTAACTAATCAGCTATTTTTAATCATTTCATTATGAGTCTACACTATGGACATGATATAAAGCAAATATACCCGAATACAGAAATACACAAAAGCTATCTGTTGTGTGTAAAGACAGTCACAGAAAACCAATTTAATACTCTTTTCTGTGATGAACAACTTGCCCGACACTATCTGAATCGTCGCCCATCTGGCGCCGCAAGCGGGAACGAACAAAAAGCTAAGAATTATTTAAAAGTGTGTGTGTAGTGTTTGACCCGGGCCTGAACCACAGCTCTTTTTTGCCGGGGACCAGACAGCAGCTTGTCCCAGCAGGGGGAACAGAGAGGAAGCGCGTGGCACACAAATTGAGCGAGTGTTACATAAAGTGCTGGTCCCATTTCAGCTTAATGCATCGCTGCGGCCATAAAACACGACTAAAACCCTGATACTGTCCGCCTAGGCAGCAACAGCATGTCTATTATTTTACACAGACATAAGGTGGAGGGCTGTAGGTCTGTTAGTAAAGCCAACAACCAATTACATCATGATTTACAGGCAGGTAACAGTACGAATACTCTCTGAATCTGATACTGACATTGACTAATAAAGCTGTATTGTATTTTATTACATTTAATATGGAGGCTGTTGTATCCTCTGTCAATCAGTCTGAGTGTGTGTGTCGTGTGTGTGTGTCAGCCAATCTATCTGTGCAACATGGCGGCAAAACTAAATATCAATCTCAGGTTAACTTTGTCATTCAAAATTTATATCTAACATATGAAGTATGACATTTGGCGACTCCATCTGCTCCAAAAAACACTGAATGTGCAGGGAATAGGAATGATGCTGACACGCTACTGGATTTGTGTGTTGTTTAATATGGGGACTATTTACAGTGTGTGCCTGTGATGAATAATATAGTACCGCATATAATTAAAGGAAACGCTCAGATCCTCAGACACTCTTATATATCATCAATCTGTGATGTTTAATGCATTCCAAGAGTTATTTTGTGTTGTTATGTACTTTTTTGGTGCATCCACTTTCCCTCAAGCTGCCTCGTCTACTTCTACTTCAGTTAGCGATTTCCTACATTTCCCAGAATGCCTTTCAACAAGCCACAGACATTGTGCAGGAATTTGTCAGCGTTGTTTTACATATTGGTGGAGAGAGTGATAGTGATAGCAATAGCATGGTAAGAAACTGAGAGCGAGAGTTTTTCCAGTCAAGAAAAAGTGAGAGTCACACACACGTCTTGTGGCTGCATTGCATTCTGGTCTATTGAGGCTACTGTCAGTGGAGAAATTGGTCTCTCTTCTCTCCTATGATGGATTTCTCCCTGTATGATTGTTGAACGTCGAGTCTAGAAAGAAGCTCTTACTTGATTCTGAGGGACTGACACCAAAATCTGATGTTTAGTGCTGTTTTAGGTCATTTTAAAGTCTGAACCAGAGCTTGCTAGCCTGTTACATTGTATCGGTCCGGTTTGTTTCAGGACTTTTAATTTGACGACGTAATCCTCTGCGATGCGTCGGCCGTACTTCCACTCTGGGGCAGCTGGGAGGTTTTTCTCTAACTAGTGAGATTTTAAGGCTTAAAATATATATATAAGGAAGGGTCAGATGACTTGTAAAAAGTATTGACAAGACAGAAGAACTCCCCTGTCAGAGGTATGTCTGCATTAGGTGAGTGTATATTTGTTTGTTTTTCGTAAAATACTGATCGAGGCGGCGGGTGTGCCGTTTTGCACATAAGAAAACACTGCGGTTCCTTAACGACCGTGGAGAAAAAAAGAGAACAGAATATCGTTAATGACTCTAGGAGATTACAATACCAACCAAGCTAGGGTCGGAAACTCTTTCCTCGTTGCTGTAATTTGGCTAAAAACAACCCAAACAACCCGCCGTGAACCAACAAAGCACTGCACACGTATGGTCATTTCCTCTCTTTGTTTCGGAATTCATCAAAGTTGTTTTCACACCAGAAATGACGCTGATATTTGGCTAACCGAGTCCGCACGACGTGTTCGCACCTTCAAATTTAGCAAGAAGTTTTCTCAAGTCCACGCCAAATGATGTAGGTGTGAAAGCCACTTTAAATAGCTAAACATCTCCATGTGACGTCACATCCTCTACATTTGATCCACAGGAATAAGAAAAATACACCACCAATGGATGTTTCTTTAAAGGCCCTGACACACCAAACCGACTTCAAAGAACCAGCGGTGACGAAGGCCGACTGTTGCGTCGCCTCACGTCGCCTGCGTCTGGTCCAAAAAGTTGCACTTGAACACACCGCAAAGACTACAGCCGACGGCCAACTAGCACGTACGTTCTGCGCCTGCGTGAGGGGAAATAACCATATGTCTGATAAGAAGTTGCAAATGGCACTGGCGTTGTCAGCCCTTGGTCTTTTGGTTGTGGAAGAAGAAAGGAAGAGGCGGAGGCGAAAAATAAGGAGAAACCGCACTAAATGGGTGAAATCATGAATAACGTTACTCCAGCGACAGGCTCAAGGGGCTTTCCCGAACCTGTGTCGAGAGCTGGAGATAAATGAAACCTCCGATTTTAAAAATTTCGCTCGGCTCTTTCCTGTTCAGTTCCACATGTTGAAGGAATTTATCAGTCCAATCATCCAGAGGCAAAACACGAACTACCAATCAGAGTGATCTCTCTCACCGACGGCTCCGACGCCGATTCAACATGCTCAATAGGCCGAAAAGACGCCGACAGGGTCCGACTAGTGCCGACGGTGCGGGACACACCGCAAAAACTAGGGACACCGACGCTTACCGACGGCCCGACATTGCCCGACGGCCGACCGTCGGCCTGGTGTGTCAGGGCCTTAACAGCGTTTAAGTATTTTAGGGCGGATTTTTCCTTTTTTTACCAGCTTGAAATACGATAGTCATTTTGAAACTACTCTTGCCATTCTTCAAGCTACTGCAGTTGGCATCGGACCTTTCTGTGCGTGCCTGCTGTACGCAGATACACTGTTGACAGCCACCGGCCGCACCGGCGACAAAACACCCCATTGCAATGTAAAGTCTGTCACAGTTTGTGTAATGTTACAGACATTTCTGCACTCTGTCTGTACACTTGTGTCTTTAGCCGGCAACAGCAGCACCAGGATACAGAATGTCAGAGCTGTAGACGCTTCAGTTATAATTGTTATAATTATCACAGCCGAGAGAGAGGGACAGAGAGAGAGAGAGAGAGGGAGAGAGAGAGAGAGAGAGAGAGAGAAGTGGTTGATCTGCATTTAATCTCTTGGTCCACCACTCTGTGCTGCTCTAGGAGCAGGGTTAATGTGTGTGTGTGTGTGTGTGTGTGTGTATGTTTGCGTGCATGTGTGTAACTGCAAGAGCGCATAACAGAGAAAGTGAATCTGCACATGTCGAGATGTTTAGATGTTTAAATAGATAGATAGATAGATAGAGACAGAGATGGAGAAAGAGAGAGAAACTACATATAAAGTGAGTCATTCTTTTCCTTACCTTTAGCAAGTCTCCCTTGTTGAAACTCAGTTCATCGCCCTCCGTGGCACGGAACGTATACAGAGCCACCGCTTCCATAAGGAAAACCCCCAGCGCGCACACACACACACACACACTCACACACACACACACACACACTCTCTCTCCAACACACCTCACACACTCCGAGACCCCCACTAACCCCTCTGGTGCAGGGGGAGAGAGGGGGGGAGAGAAATGGAAAATTAAAAAAACCCACAAGAACCGATAAAGGTAGAGGAGTACAGATGCAATGAGAGACGGAGGAGGAGAGGAGGAGAAGAAGAGGAGGAGGAGGAGGTCTCGGTCGTCCGCGGATCCAGAGGGAGAGAGAGAAGGGGTAGAGAGAGAGAGAGAGAGAGAGAGAGAGAGAGTCAGATTGGAGGAGGAGGAGAGAGAGAGAGTGAGCTCGGCGAGGGGAAAAACACGACTGGCTGCTGCTCAGCACCACACTGCCATGAGTAACACTGAGAGAGAGAGAGAGAGAGAGAGAGCAGGGGCAACGGAGTGGGAGGCACTTCCTGTGTATATATTTGTCTCACTTACAGTTTGCGTGGCTTCTGTGTATTGTGTGTGTGTGTGTGTGTCTTCAATCAATTGTGTGTGTGTGTGTGTGTTTGTTCTTGTACTCCTATCCGTGTGAGAACCAATTTGAGCTTCACACCTTCGGAGTGAGGACAGTTTTTGCAATGTGAGTTCATTGTGGCCACCTCTTCTTCTTCTTCTTCTTCTTCTTCTTCTTTTTCTTCTTCTTCTTCAAAGGGCTGGTTCAGGATGAGGATTTGGATTTAGGGTTAAGGTTTGAATTCAGATTAGGATTAAGTTAAGGTAAGGGTTAGGGTTAGGGTTAGGGTTATGGTTAAGATTAAGGTTAGTTTAGGGTTAGAAATTGGGTTTAAAGGTTAATTTTAGGATAAGCATAAGAGCAGGCATATTGTGCTAACAGGTAAAGGTTAGGGCATGAATGTAGTCAATGGAAAGTCCTCATAAGGATGGACGTACAAGGGTGTGTGTGTGTGTGTGCGTGTGTGTGTGTGTGCGTGTGCATGCATGAGAAACAGGAAAGGGGAGGAGCCTGAGCAGAGTGTTCTTGCCTCTCTGAAAACTTCCTCTCTGCCAAACACAACAAACGGACAATCAGATTAATTACCACAACAATATGAACCACAGTTTTGGATGGATATCAGCTGGGTTTGTGTGAGTGTGTGTGTGTGTGTGCGTGTGTGTGTGTGTGTGAGAGAGATAAATTAATCTTAGAATCAGTGACAATCACGGCGTCCTGGTAGCTCAGCTAAATGTAGATGTAACTGTGACCTCCTAGGCTTAAATCCCTCTTTACTGTTAACTATAAAAAATCATCTTCAGACAATAATAATGATGATGAAAAATATCAACTTTGTTTTCCAACATTGGAAGCGTGATTTGTTTACATTGCTGCGATGGATCTTTTCTGGGCATAAACAAAGAATAGAATAAATCAAGCTCATGTTCATAACTTATTTTTCTAACTACAAATACCCAATGAGGACACTCTCCCTTGTGTGTGTGTGTGCGTGTGTGTGCCACACTAGTACAAAACAGCCTAGAGGCGTTATTGCTACACACCCCAGGGACACACACACACACACATCTGTTACATTTGGTGTGTTTGCGTATTTGCATGCATTTGTGTGCGCATGAGCGCATTTGTGTGCGCTCATGTGCGTTTGTGTGTGTGTGTGTTACTGAGCTACTGAGATACCTGCTCAGCTGCAGCTGCGGAGAACATGAATATGAAAGGAGGAATAGGAGGAGGAGGAGGAGGAGGAGGAGGAGTGGAGGTAAAACTTGTGGTGCATCAAAGGAATTAAACAATGGAAATAGATTATATGGAGAAGAGAAGAGAGGAGAAGAGAAGAGAAGAGAAGAGAAGAGAAGAGAAGAGAAGGGAAGAGAAGAGAAGACGAAAAGAGATGAAGAGAAGAAAACAAAGCAGAACAGCAGGATGAGAGAGCAAGGCCGTGGTTTCAGTAGCATGACCTGTCCAGGAAATCTCCAGTCAGCTGATCGCTTGACTCAGCCAGAGGGAAGAGGGAAGGCGGGAGGAAGAGAGGAGGGGTGGATGCATGGCGACAGAGGAGTGGAAGAGGAAGAGAGGAAGTGGAACTGCCTTTCAGCTAAATGTTCAAAGCACAATCTGTCACTTAACTTGTCCTTAACTACAGGATATATAGTCAGTTGAAGAAAGTAGAAAGTAGATACTGATCATAAAATTTCTCTATATGCGGATGATCTGCTATTGTATATGGATCAGGTACCAACTACACTTCCTAATGTCTTAAATATCTTTAGCAAATTTAGTTCTATATCTGGTTACAAGATTAATTTGAATAAATCATCTCTTTTACCTCTGAATAGTGCCATGGTAGAGCTAAATCTGAATACAGAAATACAAATTGTATTTGGGAATCGATATATGGGCGATTATTTGATTTCAGGCACTTTTGGGTACTTCAGTTTCTCAAAAATAAAATCTCATAAAACCTTCAATTATCTGCCTAAGCTTTATTGTCATTTTGTCAGGAATCATCATCTGAACATTGTTGTAAACATCACTTTAAGGAATTTAAAATATTTAAAATTTTTCCTAGGATGTCAGAGGAAATGGTCATTACCACCACATCATCAAATAATTGTTTAAAACTTTTAAAAAGTAAAAAGTTAGTGCTTTTAAGGCATTTTATGTAACTTCATACCTTACTTCTGATGTCTAAGTGGTTAGAAATATTTTAATTTGATTTAAACATGTTTTAAATCTTTAGATGTGCAACCTTTTCAATATATTCCTAGATCCTGTCAAGAAAGATAAAATTACTCCAACAACAGGTCAATGACTCATGTTTTTTTAATAAAATGTTAAGGAAGGGCTTGTAATATTTAAAAAAACATATATGAAAATCTCTGATTTAAACAGTTTGTTACAAATTTATCTAAAAATATGTCATGTGTTGGTAATGACGAACAGTTGTGGTAATGACAAAATGTTTTGGTAATGACATCTAGAGAAAATTACAAATGTAAAACAGCATTAAACTCATATTTCTTAAGAAAATATTCTTAAACCTTAAAACAATTCTCATTTCATTATAAACCAATCTGTAACTGGCCAGGCTAGGCTAACTTGCTTGCCAAATTTCCAAATGTAAACAACAGGATAGCAACAGCTAAGGTGGTCAATCAACACTCTGACCCCCTTTGTGGTTTCAAACAATATTTTCTCTGAGGATAGGATGTAATTTCAACTGTAATTTCATTTTCTGTTTTGTTTTCAATGTTCTTCTTTTCTGAGGTTCAAGTACACATTCACCCATAGATTAACCCTAGTCTCATTACTGTAAAAACTGAGTTAACAGTACATGGCTTGTTCTTTTAACAGGCCTAAATCTTCTGCTCCATGAGGGAGCATACTTGTTTCCAGACAGAGGCATCAAGCATCATATGCCTTTTAGTAACTGGTTGGGGCTCTGGGACAAGGCCCAGCACATCTGCCGCTCTATACCACAGTATGTCGTCTCTCATTGGCCAGAAGAAACGATTTGCTCCAATCCGACTCATTGTTTTGACCAGAGCAGAACTCTCTGAATCCACATCTTGGATAATGCCGGGATAAGCATCTCCATCATACAGCACCACACACCAGTGTCCTATCAGGCCTTCAGTGATTTCTCCCACTTGAAGAGATGTGCCTTGGCTTTGGCTTTGGCTTTTTTTCTGTCTCGCAGCTCCGACACTAGAGTATTGTGGAACAATAGTGTCTTCCTGAGATCACTAGGCTTTGATTTCATTTGTTGTTGATTTTGATCGTGGTGATTCTTGTGGTTTGAGCTTCTTTGACAGTCTTTCATATCGTTTTTTATATTTCTCCACCTTTCGTAAAGCATTATCCAACTTATGGTTGGCTTCACACAGATCTCTGTACACTTTACTTCTGTTTCTGGTAACTTTTTTCCGTCCTCTTTGTTGTGGGGTTTGTTGCGATGTAGGCTGAGTGGGACCTTCATGTATGGGAATAGGCACAGGGACAGCATTTTGTTGCTCAGGCTGTTGTGTTGGTGACACTGGTGGGGTATTCACTGATAGGTAGTTCTCCATATTTTTTATTTGCTTTTCTTTTGCTCTTTTGTTTGTTTGATTGATTCTCCATTGACGCTTTTTAAGTCTTTGTTCGCGTTTGGATAGCTGTGATATGCATTTCAGTTTACCCGTCTCTTTTCTATTTTTATATTGCTCTTTTTAAGTATCTTTGGTATTGTTCTGGATCCTCTTTAATTCTCTCTCTGTAAGATTTTGACCTTTGGGCTGTTGATTTGGGTGCCATGGCAAAGACACTAAACAAACACAGAAACTCATTAATTTCAGTTATAAATGAGACACAAATATTCAGAATTTTTTTTTAAAATTCATGGTAAAATAACAGGAAATATACATTTGTACAATAAACTAAAACATACATCTATATAGTAATTTTATGAACAAAGAAAAAGCTATCAACTGATATATTTTGTCATTACCACCACAATTTGTATTTACCACCACACCTCATTAAGTGGTGGTAATGACGTGTGGTGGTAATGACATTTCTGAATTTTCAGCTAACCGCTAGCTACTGGTCGAACTTACTAACGTCACCTTCAGAGCTAGCTAGCAATGTACTCAATTTACATAAAAATATGAAGAAATTACACTACAATTCAAAAACATTATCAAACTACAGCTTGTTTGGTAATGACATGCAATAAAAATACTCTCTTACTAGTAAGTATAAATGGGAAAATTTCCTACATTTCTGGTGATCAAAATGTCATTCTTCCTCCTTGACAGCCATGTGCCCCAGTGTCAGTACAGATTTCCATGGTTACCAAATCAACAAACTTTGACCAAACTTTATTGTCCTGCAAATTGTTTGATGTGGCGGTAATGACGGCGATATTAAGGGACATACATATTTTGTATTAAAAAAAGTCACAAATTGTACTTAAGTTAAATATTTGAGAGGAAATCATTGATTCAACTGTATTTATAGTAATACATACTAAAAAGTATATGATTTTTTTTTTTTTTTCTAGAGAATTACAAGACCAAACATCAAAACTCAGTGTTGGGGACAAGGTGAAAATGGTGAAATTCCAACATAAAACAGTAAAAAAGCAGATAAAAATAAATGATTCCAAGAGAATAATGAAGTATAGAGGAGTAATTAAGCATACTAAGCAATGATAACATAAATAACAGGAAAAAACTTTTTTTTTCTTAAAAATACATCCCAGGGACATGAAAGTTACCCAAATTAAATAATCACCCATATATGCCTCATTAGATACAATAGTAGCAAAGAATGATAAAGGAATCTATAAAACAATTAAAGGAGACCTAAACAAGTGGCTCAATTTAACAGTATCTTTGGCAGGACGAATTTCAATTATTAAGATGAACATTCTACAGAGAGTCAATTTTTTAGCTAGCATGTTGCCTTTATCACCACCAGACGGGTTCTGGGACAAGCTGCAGACTAGAATTTCAAAATATATTTGGAAAGAACAATATCCAAGAATCAGATACACAGTATTACAGTATGATAAAAAAAAGTGGAGGCCTTAATGTTCCCAATTTTGAGTTATATTATTATTCCTTTATGCTTCGAGCATTGGAAAATTGGTTTGAAGAAAGGACAAATGTATCCTGGGTTGAAATTGAAAAAAATATAGTTTCACCACTTCATTAATTAATTTGGACCAATTATTGGCCAAGCTGTTAAGGTGTGGAAACATATAGAGAAATTGTGTAAATGGGAAGTAGACTGGCATAATAATACACCGATTTTTCAAAATAAATTGTTACGTATTGGAAACAAAGCCATCCAATTCCCACAGTGGCAAACCCGCGGGATACATTACCTTTCAGATATAATAAACAATGACGGCCTAATGTCTTTCCAAGATTTGAAATATACATACAATTTACCTGGCTCATCTTTTTTTTTTTATTTACAACTACGCACTGCCATGCGTACATATGGAGTACCCTGGAATCATCCTCTGCCAACACATCCAATGGTTAAGCTCTTACAGAGCTTAAATGGTGGAAGTGGCCTTACTTCATACATATATAAAAAGATGCAACAGAAATGACTTGGATATATTGGTATTATTACAGTATGGAATGTAGATTTGAAAAATGATGGACAGGCTATTGATTGGAAGAGAATATGGAACAACATTTCTCTAACATCACGTAATTATAATCACCAATTGATACAGTACAAAATGATCCACAGATATTATTTGTCAACTAGGAAATGTTGTCAGCTGAGGATGATCCCAAGCCCAATATGCTTTCTGTGTAACCAAAAGACTATTGGTACGTATGTACACATGTTTTTGGAGTATTCTTCAGTTAAACAGTTTTGGAGCCAAGTGATTGACATAGTATCAGATATCATTGGGGTTCAGATACCGTGCCTCCTAAACATTGTATTGCTGAACGATGATTCTTCTCTTAATTTATTAAACCATCACAAAAGGGTTCTTTTTGCTGGCTTAATTGCAGCCAAAAAAGCCTTATCACAAGATGGATACCCCCACATACTCTATCTATTAATCAATGGATATCTTCCTTTCATAATGTACTAGACTTAGAATTGTCAATTGCATCTGCAAACAATGCTAAAGGAGAAACATTAGAGGCTGTTAAAAGAGCTGCTGACCTGGTGATATCTTTTATGTAAAATATGATTGTAGATATGTGTATATTTTTATACGAGGAAGGGCAAGTCTGAGGGGGTACATGCCTAGTTTTGTGTACAATTATGATATGCTATATTAATATACGTATGAATAGATGAACTTCTACGATTGCAGATAAGCAACACTGTATTATTTGTGAAGCGGCAAGAGGGGTGGGGGGTAGGGTGTGGGAGGCCGAGCCTTTTTTTTGTATTTACGTGTGTATAATTTGTATGTTTATGCCACCTCGTGAGGATGGCGTGGAAAAACTAATAAAAAGTTGGTCACAAAAAAAAAAGAAAGTAGCTGCACCGCTTTCTCATGTGCTAAACAGAGAAAAGTGTCAAATAAAGTGTCTTACTGCCTTATTGGCTATAGGTTAAAGGGATTGTGGTTAAAAGAATGTTGTGTGGGGTTCACATTTCTTTCAATTTAAAGAGTAACTTAACACCAAACCCAAATCTGTGTAAAGCCTTACATCTAATGGTAAAGAGCATGCGACTGAAACTGCCATCTGCTATTGGCTGATCTTTGGTGCCAGATCTTAGCGTACAACAGGTGGTGACATCATCTGGCACCAAAGATCAGCCAATTACAGATGGCAATTTCAGTAGCATGCTTGTTTTACTTACCTTTTATTTACCTACATGAAATTCTGGTGTTAGGTATGGAATGCAATCGATACCTAACACCAGAATTTCATGTAGGTAAATAGGGAAAATATGCAGCGTCTCAATGAAGGGAGATGGGACGCTCATCCAGATAGTTGTAATTTTACATCAAAAGGTACAGCACACCACCTCCAAGTTGGCTGTACTACACCCGGTTTCACCATTCGCCACACTGACTACATCTACATGCACGATTATCTAATTACTCCCTTAAACGTCATGATGAGAGCAATCAAGGAGACTGTGGTTGAAAAAGATTGTTCCATCAATATTCCCGTTTTCCTGCAATCTCACATGCTGTCGGTATTGATCGAATGCATCAATCGCCTCCTCCTCTAAACAGCTTCAAGTGATGTCAGTTATTTCCCCTAGTCATAAAACGCAATCATATTCTCTGATTGAACTTCCACACTAGTTAAATGCGGAAGCTCAAGAGAAGTCTGGATGTAAACAAAGATGGTATAGCTGCATGTGATTATAAAGAAATTAAGTATGATATCACATCAAAACTCTGGTGGACAGGCTTTCTCATACAGTTCTCCATATGTGAAATACAATAAATATTCATTTACATATTCTTTACTTTTATTGTTTATTTTTTACAGGGATCATGCACAATTAAAGTTGTACCAGAGTTTGCAATTTGCATCTGGGCATTGGGTACAATCAATAGAAACACACAATCAACAATAGATGCTGTACAATACAAAACATGACACATGAATAACCCAACAGTAGTGAAATGCCCATTGCCAAGACCATGAAATAGTCAGACCCAAAGTTGTCATATCAGATAAAATTAGCCATACAAGGCAATCATTAGTGGTGACAAGACTGTGTTGACTTGAGCCAGAAGTTAACTTGGATTTACTATAAAAGCAGTAAAGCTTTCACACTCAAAAGCCCAAAAACAAACATTTATTTGTATGAAAATATTGTGGATTATGACTTTAAAGTCTGTACATTTGTTCACTGTACTATTGTGTAATTACAGTTTACAATTACAGTTTTCTCACTAACATCCCATTGTCGTCACTTACAAAATCCAATACGCACACATACACTCACAGTTACACAGAGAGGTAGACAGACAGACAGACTGACAGGCACGCACACACACACACACACACACACACACACACACAAAGGGACATTTAGTATGCGAGCTAGTGCTTTTCTGCCTGAGTGACGACGCTAACATTCCCTCCTGTCAAGGGCAGTGATGCAGAGAACATGAAAAAGTCAGTTAACGCACAGGTTTGTGTGTGTGTGTGTGTGTGTGTGTGTGTGTAGGTGTGTGTGTGTGTGTGTGTGTGTGTGAGAGAGACAGGCATAGCTGAGCAGAGCTCTCAGCGGAAGCGAGTGGGCAACAGAGGAAAAGCAGGTGGGCACAAAGACTCTCAACTTCCCCTGAAAGACAATGACAACAGGCTGCCTCTCTCCATCTGTTTTGTCTACAGCCCACTCTCTCATCACCTCGTTCTCTCTCTCTCTCGCTCTCTCTCTCTCTCTCTTCTTCTCTTTCTGTCTCTTTCATTTCTCCTTTTCTGTTTGACATGTTCAGAAAGGATTTCTGTCTGCTCTGTCCACATCTCTTCTTTTCCACTTGGTCTTTGTCCCTTCCTCCCTCTTTATATCTCTCTTTAATATTTCCCTCTCTCTCTCTCTCTCTCTCTCTCTCTCTCCCTCTAGTGTTACCAGGCTTACTGATGTGTTCCAGTGGCAGTTGGTCTTTCTACCACAATTAGTCAAATTTAGAAACATCTCATCTCTGCTCTGCTGCACCAAATGAACAATCAACAGATTTAAAGGTGCTATGTAGCATTTTTAAACATCAATATATAATTGTCAGGTTCATTGTGATAATTGGGATGGTATGATTACCATAAACAAATGTGACCAAGGTCGAGATGATTTGTAGCCTCTATCGCATGCCAGTGGTATGGGGAGATAAAGCGGAAGTCTCGCTAAAATCCACAGCTGATATAGAGCCGCTAGCCATGCTAGCAGAGCTAACATTAGGTAGTTAGGCAAGGGTACAATTACTATTGACATGAGGTGTTTTGTACCTGATTGTGACCATTATAATGCAAAAAACAATTGCTCCTTTTATATATTTCCATTGGACGTCAAGGAAAGGAAGAGATGGATCCATCAAGTGCGTCAAGTGTATGATGGGAAATGAAGTTCTACTTGATCTCCATGATGTTCAAGACATCAAGACTTGTGTATTTCTGCTTGAATTGCCCTCAAATTCTGTAAGTGACAACATATCCCCAAATCCCGTAACATATTGGGAAGCCAGAATGATACATTGCAGAGTTTGCTTATAGTTATTTATGCTGTATTAAGTAGGAATGTCTATACCGGATGTGATGTTGTCTTTACCTCCCTATTGTTAGTACTAGTGTTACGGACATGTTTCTGACCACATTTCTCATAACCGCTGTTGTTTTGCCTTCTTTGTTTCTTTGTTCAGAGGTTTTCTCTTATGCTTTACTGAAGCAGCTAAACATGTTGGAAGTGATTTTTCCTGTTTTGCCCCGTAAAGCTATCTCCCTTTGTGCCATAAAGCAATACAGCAGATTTCCTGTGAAATTCAACCTAGTGACACACAATGTAAAATACAGCGTAGAGGCTGGTAGAGGCCGCCACTCCTCTTGCGATGGTTTATTTGTTTACAGTAATTATACTAATGTCTCGAATTGTGGTAATGATTTATTGGTGTTAAAATGCTACACATGGCACCTTTAAAGCAGTCAACCCCCAAACCTGGCTGTCCAGAGTATTCATTCATTTTGAACACCCAAAATGTTCTATGCACACTATGTCAGAGAAACCCAGATAAACTTTTCTGTGTAAAGTAGGCTCACTGTGTTGTGAACACCCAGCCCACTCTCGATGCTGCCAACACGTTCCCTTACACTTGCAGTTTGTCTCTAATTTTCATATGCATCAAATTCAATTCATCTGATGTTTTATTACTTACAACTTTTACATTTATTAAGTAAAATAAACATGAACATGTCAAATTTGACAGTAAGTTCCCCAGGACAGTGAGTTAGGGCAGCTGTTCCCATCTGGATGAATGGCTCTTTGCAAACCCAGTGGGATCATTTTTTATGTTTTTTTCTAAAACTGTTGGATCAAATCACATCAATTCAAGTTTTTTTTTGTTTTTGTTTTGGTGTATGCCCTTTGGAGAATCTGGTAACAACAATCATAGGCCGAAGGACTACAGCAGAGAGCTCGCAAAATAGTATATGAAGCAGGCTGTTATACATTTCAAGATGTCATTTTGCAGTTACACTCTTAAAGGATGTCATTTTTAACACATCTGTGTGTCTTCTTTGGGACTACACACAGTTGTGCTACTTTTCAACACAACACATGTTAATGACAATACATTGTAGCACAACATGTGTCGTTATTAACATATCTTGTGTTGAAAAGTAACACAAGTGTGTGTAGTCCCAAAGAAGACACACAAATGTGTTAAAATGACACGTGATTTGGAAGAAAAAAAGCCTTGATGCTGATTGCTGATAGCTAAGGTCAGACTTGAAGTCATAGGGGTGAACTCACATCAGGTATGCATGTAAAACATGTTCTATAAAAGCGAAATATTGCTTTAAAGCCATTAATCACTGGGTGAACTGAAGAGTTTTTTTTGTTGTTTACCTGTTCCAGGTAGGTATGTACACCAGCCCCTAGCGAGCATAATACCATTTACATGTGTGAAAAGATTTAGCTAATAACCTGGCAGGAGTGGCTGGTATTATACATGATCCTGTTTCATGCTCTCTTAGTTTTTCTTGTGTTTTTCTGCTGTTTTCTCCTGCTTCTGGAACCACATGTGCCAAGTTCTGAATCCCGCCAGAACCTCGTCTCCTGTATCTCTACTATTCTCCATCCCTCTGAGCCTTGCTACTGTCTCATTAATGACAAAATAACTGCCCACTCTCCTTAAAGTCACAATGAAATGAAATATTACATTTTCACCTTGTTAGCTAATTCTCCATATAAAATATATCTTTTTAACAATAAATGCCCAAAAATGCACAACATTTTTATTTTCTTGTATTTTTCTAACAACCAATAATACGATCACAGATTCCTCCGCTGCTCTCATCATATAAAACCTGCAACTTCACAACTCTCAAAGTGACACGAGCATTTTTGCCACCATGGTTGCATCCCAGCAGCTGGAATTTATTAATTTTGAAGAATAAAGAATTTGTGATCAAGATGATGTGCAAAGTATATTCTTTTGAATACTTTTGAACAGTCTCTGCCTGCATAATGTCCCACCCCAGCATCCTGTTTTAACTGGAAATACGTTGAATTACAGAAGCAAGACAGCATTGAAATACTGTTTCCTTGAAAACAAAGGAAGAAAGCAGAAATAAAAACCTAAATTCTCCTCTCTCTCATGCCTAATGGCTTGGTCACATTCGATTTCGCCCAACAAATTAGCTAGATATGATGTCATGTGTGATAAGACGGCCATTTCAAAATTTGAAGAGGGCGCAAATATCTAACTAGCTACCACTCGGCACTGAGTTAGTTATTAGCTAATAGCATGCTAGTTAGCTAGTATCAGGGGTAACTTAAAAACATCAAATCCTTAAAGAAATGAAAAGTAACTCTTTTTTTTTCTACCTTTTTGCCGATATTGCTGGACTGTACACCTGTTCACCAATACAGGCCAAAAAAATGACAAAATTAACAGACTGCCTCTTTCCGGTAAACAGCACATTTCTGTTGATGACTCATCCTGCACTTGGGGGCGGATACAAACATTTCATCCAATGACATTTTGCTAACTGTAGGAATTATTCCCCACCACCCCCTGCAAATTTTGTTTTTAGAATGCAAGCTCAGTTTAGCTAGCGACATAGGACTTGCCCAAAAAGCAGCATTTGTATTGGCCAGCCGTGTGAATTCTCAGGTCAGACTTCACCACACTTAAACTCTGTGTGAGCGTGAAGTGGCCAAATTGAAAATTATGTTTTTTATTTATTTGTCTTTTGTGTGGTTTTCTGTAGACGTGAATAAGAGGCAAAGCACATTTTCACATACTTTGGTGCATAGCCTTATATACATACCGGTACACACCTTGATTCTGACTGCATGTCATTATACTACAGTGTTCACTCCTCATATTTCACTCATCACACACAGTGTATACCCGAACTTTTCTGATGATAGCCTGCTGCTGCTCGACTTTTATCACACCAAACTGATAAGGAGGCGGAGTGGATTCACAGTGTGAGAAACTGACCTCGCATGTCAGGAAGAAGCCAGTGGCATGAAGCGGTGCGCTCTGACTCACCACACGGAGGGACTAACCCATATGCTGACAGAGATCTCACCGCCGCAGAGCACCGGTGGAACAGCAGCACTCAAAACACTAGAGAGACAGAAAGACAGAGAATTAGACAAAGGGGAAATGGTGGTCACGTACACACACACACACACACAGCCACCCACACACATACACAATGTCATGACTAATAGCACATTGAGCCATTTGGATGAGAGCTGCTGCCAGTTCCTCAGAATAAGACAGCGACACTGTACTGTGATGGGGTGGCAAAAAGTATCCTGACGTCCCCTGGTCCAAGAATACCAAACAGTCGCTCCTACTGCTGTTTGTCTATCTGTGTGTGTGTGTGTGTGTATGTGTGTGCGTGCGAGTGTCTGCGTGTAAAACTTCTGTGTAAGTGGACTGTTCCTTCAAGGCAGGATGTTCAGACCCTTGAAAACATAGCAACTACTTCAACCAGACTAGCAACACCAACCACACACACACACACACACACACACACACACACACACACACACACACACACACACACACACACACACACACACCCTTTCCCCTGGGTCACAGTAATCCAATAAATCAGAGACACAACCTGAGATTTTCTCATGCAAACATCACTATGTGACCTGCTTCCAAAACGACGAGAAACAGTCTCTCACATCTTTCATCACGCAGCGATACTGACTCAGACACCTAGGTGGGCCAAACACCAAAACTGAGACACACCAGCGTTATACATGCACAGAGGAAACAGCCTGACTCTGCTCACCTCCTGGGGCCAGAGGAGATAGTTTGATAGGACTTGGCTTCACCGTTTCAGCGTTTTCTACCCCTCGCTTGGACCGCTGCTCCCTCTGAATCCTGTACTGAAGAGGAAAAAGGTTAATGAGGGGTAATGTACAGTATGCATCCAGGTTGGCTCAATTATATATATTTTTTAACCTTATTTCCATTCAACAGACCAGGCCACACATTCATTATTTCCCCCCCTAATTGTACACATAAAACAGGAACACAAACAAACAAGCAAAACCAAACAGAAAGAAAAATCATACTTGTGATCCCCTATAAACATAAGCATCCAAAAACTTTCATATGTGGACATATATACATCCACCTGACCCTCCTCACCCTATCCCTGTAAATCTACATACATCCTCCTCACTGAAGCATACACACACAACACACTGCTGAACACATATATTTACATATGTACATGTCAATGTGGGTATATTAAAAAAAAGGGGAATAAAGAAGTGAAAAAGAAACAAGATGAAAATGAGAAAAAAGTTCACAGTATAAGCGTACAATTGACTGTACTAACACTAATATTGTATTGTCAATTGTATTGATATCATACCCAAAAAGAAAAACATTATACTGACACCAAAAAACATAAAGTAAAATAGGGTGTGAACAATGCTAAATCAGATGGAGAACTATAGGAGAAATTAAAACTTTTCCACCATGTCCCCCTGGCTGTGGCCCTTAACGTTGCACTCCTATCTGCTTGTAATATTATTGATCTATTTGGTCTTATTCTAATGTTGCTAGATGCCTAAAATGCAAATGTAAATGTAGGAGGATATATACTAGGAGGCATTTTCACACTACTGGACCCAACCAAATCAGACTGCGCTGTGTTTCAGACTGTGCTTTTCTGTGCTGGTGGGTGTGTTACTCACTGACTACACTGCGGCTGACCAGGAGTAACCTTGGCCGGCGCGTTACACCTAAGGGCGCGGGTTCACCCCGGCATGTGAAAACGGCCCAGGGAGTCACTAATAGGGTCTGAGTGCTGCGAACGAGTGTAATTATATGAAAGCGGGCAGGCTGCGGCGTTTAATGTTAATTAGCTATAATGACTTTTTTTAATCAAGGGTCACCGGTGCTAATCGCATACCAAAGGACACATATGGCTGTAGGGGTTCTGCAGAAAGACCTTCCAAGTTTCTCTCTCATTGAAACCAAACCAGCACCCTCTGATCATGTCCTCTCCTAATAAAACGTAGAACACTGCTGCCCTCTTTTGGCAGAAACTGGACGTGCAGGAGAATGAAAAGTTTTGATCGGCAGTGGGCATCCGCACACAGTTTGACATGTTTTACTGAGTGACCTTTTAAAACTTTTCACCTTCATGAGGTGAGCGCAGAGTCCAGGTTCCCGCTGATTGACCCAGGCTTGATAATGCTCTGCTCCTGGATGACATTTACACAGCCGCAGCTCAGGCAAACATGATAAGGAAGCATCGCCTACCTAAGCCCACTAAAAGTTAGGAATTAGGGTGATAAGTCTCCTATCAACACAACGGGAGTGTGTGTACGGTGTCAGAATGCCAAGGTGAAGTGTTTGATTAGTTAATGTGTGTGTTTCACATGAGATGTTGTTTGCAAAATGCTCGAGGAGAAGTCTGACCCCACCTTGAACTGCAGCTAGTCGGGAGTCTGTTTGATCCCAGACGAGGAATATGTTCTTCAGTTTTGCTTGAGCAACTGCAGTTCTTCTTCTTCACGTACTAATAGAGTTTTATATATTTAAGAGCACAAGGACACGCTGCCCTCGCTGAAGACACATCTCCCGTCACCTCTGGGTGTTTTTGGACAAACCTACTTTAGTGCATAATCCTCCTGCGAACAGGATCATATTATCTGAGCTAAATATTTACTGTTCCAGTGCGTTTCAGAAGCTGTGCCCGCTCTTCTAACGTGGATGTTGTGATGACCGAACTGAATTCATGCAGGACAGCGAGAAAAGAGCAGTTTCATTGCAAAATGCTACACATTCGTTGTAGGAAAAGGATGGCTAGGGTTGAGTTTATTGATGAAGATTTCAAAAACGTGCGATAATATCATCTGTAGGTCTTTAGCTAATAACAATAACAATCCATAGTGAGTTCTGCAAATGTAAAGCAGCCAATATGGGCCAATCAAACACTTATATTTTGTAATGATCTATACTATAGTGAAACTCGCTAACCAGCCTGCCAAGTGCAGTCTCCCTGCCTAAATACTAGCAACCAGTGATGCTTCAAGCGCATGAGAAATAGAGTCTGTCAGCAAACACTGCATTGGTTTCAGAGGTGGGATTGCATGTAGGGCAATAAGATGAAAACATCCTGGGGAAAGGTGAACATGAGGACATACAGTACGAACAGCCTTCGGTAAAGCTTGCCCAACACTCCCAAAGGAGATATCCCTATTGGCAGGGTAGTAATGCACTTGGGATGCATATGGTTGCAGGTTTGAAGCCCGCCTCTGCTCTGTGCTATAGTATAACCTTTGAGATGTTACGTGTCACCCTCCCACAGGATTGAAATGGTATTTCAAACTTTATTCCTGAACTTCAGGTGCTGAGAGGCACAGGTATGGTGCCTCATGAGAGTTTTGTCATCTTAATGATGCCATACGCAAAGAGCTAGAGAGAGAGACAGACAGACAGAGAAAGAAAGTGAGAGATTTTTTTGACCTGCAAGGTGAAACAGATCAACAGCAGGGCTTCTCTATATTTGCATCCTGCAATCTGTGTGAGACAGAGTGAAAGAAATAGAGAGAGAGAGAGAGAGAGAGAGAGAGAGAGAGAGAGAGAGAGAGAGAGAGAGAGAGTGTGTGAACTGTGATTTAATGATTTTACTTGTAAAGCTATCCTGACTTGTCAGATCCATTCTGCTGCAGGCTATAAAACTGGTGTGGCGAACAACAGTAAAGGCATTGTTTGAAGAGCCTGTTCACGCCAGGCCAACCAAGTCTCTCTCTCTCTCTCTCTCTCTCTCTCTCTCTCACACACACACACACACACACACGCACCTAAATCAGCTTGGCTTAGGCTTTCTTTGGCTTATCCCGTGCTTCTTTACATAGCAGACAGAAAGAGCAAGCAAAGGTTGCAGTGAGCTATATCTATTACTGTATATATACTGTATATAGAGAGACAGAGGGAGAGAATGAAGAAAGAGAGAAACACACATAAATAAATGTCTCTGGCATTCAGAGGGCACAATAAATTCATATTAAGCCTTAAATCAGCGACCAGACTTTAAATCATCTGCCAGACTTTGGCACTTTTCTTGTCTGCACTCTGTGACTGAGATGTAAAAAATGGTGTGACGTTTTGATCCCTACCTCTATTTTTAAGCATCAGTCTCTAGATCTACAAACATCTATGCATGGAGCCATCTATTGATAGCTCACTCTACCTTTTATCTATTCATAGCACCTGATCTGGATAAATGGCAACGTGTGTATGTGTATGTGTGTCTGAGATGTGTGTGACGACTGTGTCCCTCCCTCTGTTTTAAACTCTGCTGATGAAACATAAAGAGACAGTGGAAAACTCTGTGTGGTGGAATGCTGTCCTGCAATGTTGGGCTTGTACTGACACACCTGTAACACACACACACACACACACACCGGTCTATCCCCGGCATTGAGAAGTAACGACATGCACTTGCCTGTGTAATAAACCAACACCTTCTTATTCTCAGGGCCCGGCTGTCATGGCTTTCTGGAACAAGGAAAATGACCCAAGTAGTTTCCTGAGAGGAACCTGATTTACCTGAGTGGTTTGTTCAGACTACAGTTGCTAAGCACGTGAAACAAAATAGATAAACCAGGAGAGAGTGAAAGATTTTGTTGACCTACATTTTAAAGTAGTTGTACTAGTCTATCCTAACAATTTGCAATCTTCATGCAGGTCTCTGGGGCGGTGGAATCAAGTCACCTACCCCATACTGAATATGAGAGACATACGGAGAGATATTTTGTTAACCTACAGTATGAATCAGATCAACACTAGTCCTACTCTTCCCACAATGTGCATTCTTCATGCAGGACATTAGAGCAGTGTAAATCAATTCTTCTCCCCCCTACTGAATAACAGGCCCACCCTGTTGCATCTCATCTACTTAGGAAATTTGGATAGAATATATGCCAAACTACTGCATGTATCATCATTAATCTGGCTACACATGGCACAGTGGAAGAGGCTTGCTCAGCTTGATTTACAATCAAAGGACTTTCTCAGTGACATGAATGGATTTCTCAGCAGGGAAGGAAGAGGAGGCTTTTTGTCTTCTTGGCGAGTCAAGCCGCCTTGGTCACACCCTTCCCCGCCTGGCCCCCTCCCGCTCTGCCCGCCATGTTCTGGAGGAGGAGATACGTGTAGCTTGGCCGTTAGCTGGCTTAGCATAGCAACACACAGCTACGCGGAGGCGCAACAAGCTCCTTCAACGCCAAAATAAGTACAGTATCTTGACATTTTCCTGGGAATTGCCGATACTCACTTATGGGTTTATATCTCTGGATACACAGTAGACCCTAAAGTAACTCGAAAGAAATGGTAAGTTCACGCCAGCTACCAAGATAGCGGAGTTGTTTTGTTTTTCAAGGGAGTCCTGTCTCCAGCTTGCTCTGGTGATGTCTCCGCCGAGTACTCGTCTTGGCTGGCTAGCTAAGGTTTGCTAAATAGCTTAGCATGCTAGTTGGCTTACTCAGCACAGATATTATTGTTAGCTAGCTGGCCAGAATGGTTGTGTACCTAAGTTAGGCGTGGGGATGACGCTCAGTTGTTTCACCAAATAGCAAGTTAAGATAAACTTCTCGTTGCCGCTATTGTTGGGGTGATCAACAGTTGATTGTTTAGCCGAACTACGGGGGGCGAGAAGATCCGCGGCTAGCTAACCTAACATAAGCTCAGCTAGCTTTGGCCAACTTTTCTTTAAAGCCAAGTTTTGATCGCGTACTAGCAAGCAAGTAATGGGCGGATATCACAGTGTGAATAGCAGAGTCAGTGCCAAATCTGACTAACATCTAATGTTTACTTGAAAAATCATGGAACTGGTTACAGGTTTTCTAGCGAGCTGACTTAACTAATATCAGCGTAAGCAAGTTAACGTTCGCTAGCTTAGTTAGCTACTTGTCGCAAGTTTGCACTTGACTAGCTAGCGTTAACTGTTAGTAGCTCGCTAGTTTGCTGAGGTAACGTTATTCCGCCGGCTTTATTCAAGTGACATTACCCAAACCCGGACCATGGCCACATCCAACTGTATAGTAACGCTAGATATGGTTACGTAGATAACATTAACGTGTAGCGTTGTTTTGTCAATCAAGAAATAGTTTTCTTAAAGAAGTTATTTACGTGGTAAGCAGAAAGCTTGAAGCAGTTTAGCACAGTAGCATTAGCTAAAGGCTATGTTAGCGTACCTGCTATCAATCACATCAGCTCATCAGATCAAGGAAGCGCCGTGATTTATTTTTATGGAGCAGCTTATTTCGCTCCATTTCGTTTACTGAGGCGCTGTGCTAATGTTGGACTTTCAAAATAAGACACAAGGTACATTAGCAAGGAAAACTTAATATCTGGTGTACTTATTGCTACTTTTTAGGGACATTTTCATGTCGTGTGGGCGCTGTCTGTTTACTTGTGCTATACCTAGTTAACGCTACAAGTACATCTAGTCAACTAATACTTGGGACTAATGGTAGTGCTTTTCTGTTTTGTGGGGCATAACCAGTGATGTTGTTCCTCGAATGCATGCTAGTTTTCTCTCCTGTGCCGCACTGAGCCCATATAAACGTGGCCTGAGAGAGGGGCAGGGCTTTGTCTATTGTCAGGATGATCAGTCAGTCACAGTGGGTGACAGATGCATCATCACCGTCCTCCTCCCGTTCCTGGCTTGCTTTGTCTCTCTCGGGGCCAGGGAGGACAAAAGGCCGGATGACGTGTCGATCAGAAGGGGGTGTCATGTCTTGTTTCTTCTCCCCTGCTACTACAAGCTAGATGTTCAGCATAGTTCACACAGACTCACAGTCACTGCAGGGCTTTTGGGACAGTGGCTTGGCTGTGTTTGGGTCAGACTTGATAAGATTCTTAGTTTGCACTTGTAGGAAGTTAATCCTTGCGCTGTGCAGTGATTTAGGATTGTTTACATGTTGCTTGCGCTTACAGTTGGTGTTGGTGAGAACTGAAAAGAATGAAATGGATAAATGACCTTTGTGTCATTTGAATGTTGTAGATGTAGTCAGAGTCTTGGGAAAGAACCGGCTGGATGACTTGATGTCACTCTTTTGCACTCTCTCTCTCTCTCTCTCGCTCTCACACACACACACACACACACACACACACACACAGAGGTACCTGGTTGTGCAAGTTCCATATCTCTAGATCAGCTTTACCCCTGCAGCCTAGCAAGGTAGACCTGTTCCCAGTGTACTGCTTCTCAACCCTTAATGCTAATCGCAGTTTACCTGGGCTCTGCCAAGACACACACAGGAAATGTTCAGCTTGGCGTTGTGTTTTGCGCCGGACGGCTGACTCGCTTTGTTCTTGTTGGACGTTTTGAGGGTCCAACCGTGTAGAGGAAAAGTCACTCAAAATATCAAGCTGTGGAAATCCACAGCAAATGCCTTTAGGTGACAGCATCATCAAGGGGCCGAAAGTCCTGGGCCTGAAAGTCCAGCTGGACCAGGGTCCCTTGCCTTGTTACTAAGCAACTGTATTTTAGAAGGCCCTTTAAGGAGTAGGCTATACTGGTGTCATTTAGAGTTATAGCTCATTTACTACTGTTTACATCTAGTTTACATTTCCCCCAATCATTTTGCAATGTATGCTGTAGATTTCTTTTAACATTTGCTCATTTTCATTTTTAAAACACAAACTTTACAGTGTAAAACCTGAAATGAACTGCTGTCCCGGCTAACAAAGATTCCCCAAATAAGAAGACATGGATGTGACAATGAAGTTTGTATGGTGACATGTTTTTCAGGGATTGTTTCCTGGCTTAGACTTGCATTTCTTCCTGCGGGTGTCAGGTGATTAACTGTAAGCAGAGCGGAACGTAATGCGCACACTGATGTGAAAACACTCAACTCGGGTGCAATGAAATAATGATAAAGAAAACTTACACAAAACCAAATTAAGGCTCTGTGTTTACTGTGGTGGATTATCTAGCTCAGGCGATTTCCAAGTCTGTGGAAGTTGTATTTAGAGAATGAATGAGTGGCAGCGAATGGCTTCTTCTGAAGGGAGGAAAACGAGCCCTGATATTTCCATCTACGGCGCTGGTGCTTCAGTGCCTTGCTCAAGGACAGTGGTTGAAGGGTGGTCTCCCTACTAACTAGACTGCACCCCCCTGCTGCCAGTAGGCCTTGCCCCAGGGCCTTTGACCCATAACTGAAAGATTAATAGAATATTTATTGATTGCCAGCAACCAGCAGTACATTTTGAGTTAACTATTTAGTAACATACAGTAGACCTCAAGTATGTGATTTGCTTAAAGAGGCTTGTGCTATGGAAGGCGGGCCTAATTTGCATTTCCCCCCTTAGCATGTAACTGAGCTCATTACATGCTGCTGTGTTGTTATTCTTGTCGACTGTGGAGGAGGTGTGGTGAGGGCTTGGCTATGAAGTGCATTCATGGGCTTGTTTCTCTTCTCTTACCCATTCAAACAGCTCCATGGCCGAGTTGAGATTAACCCCAACAATTAGGCCATTATAGATACACTTGGGCCAGCTGGGTACTTGCAGGGTACAGCTAATTTTCTAGTGATGCTGCCATTCTTTAAGCATTAAAAGTCATGAATTCTTACAATTTTTTTATAGTGGAAACAGAAAGTCAAACAAACAAAAATACAAAATGAATGTTTGTGAAATTATTTTTTTCACTAACAATAAAAGATATATGGTTTGGATGGCAATCTAGGAACAGGACATGACTGTGTTATAACTTTTTTTTTCTTTTTATTATTTTCCTCATAAAAAATATACCCCACTTCTCTATGTGTATCAGTTAGACACCGATAGAAAAGGGATGAGACAGACAGGGTGGCAGCAATTGATAAGTGTGTGGGTTTATCAAGGACTGAAGCTGCTAGTAGCAGACCCTGGACTCCATTTAGATTCTACTGTAGCTTCATTAGGCAGAGGCTCTGGCCTTCTGGGGGTCTTTATCCCTCTATTTGTGTGTGTTTTGAGAGTTGTGAGTTTGTGTGTTGTGAATGTGAAAGTTGTGAATGTCAGACAGGCCCAGTCAGTGCTGGTACTCAGTCCTTCAGTGGCTGGCCATTATCTTCTCCAGCAGTGTTTGCCTTTTTGTTTGGAATCACAGTTTCACCCTGTCCATGGAGTGGCGACCACCAGTGTATGAAAAAGCAAGGTAGTAACCAAGTTGTGCTTTGGCCTCATCACTCTGAGTTTGTATATTTATGATTTGTGGTGGTCAGGCTATTTGGTAAAAAAAAAAAGGATTTCAGCAAAATCTGGTTGTACTTTGAGGCACCAAACAGCTGTGTAACATGCAAGTATATGGTTCTTTGATACTAGATGTGAAGTGATTTGTTCATTTGGCTAAAGTGAAATTAGCTGTAAATAGACTAGAATTTTATCTCTGCAGCATTGTAGCACAAGAGATAGTTACATGAGATCCTGTGTATTAGAAAATGTTCCCAAAACTGGTGGAAGCAACTTGCTTTTTTTTGAGAAAACATTGCTTTCTTGTGTGTGTAAGTCTGTTTGTTATGGCTCCACAGTCAATCATGTTTAGTCATATATCGCAATTGTACTTTTCTTTAATTAATAGCAGAATTTGGCATTATTGAAATTTAAATTCAACCATCGCCTACTGTAGATAAACATGGTTGAGATGCAAAAAGTGCAGTAATATAACTTTCTTTCAAATTGAGATTAATGACCATAATTATAATGACTATCAAAATGATTTGGATTATCATTTTAGCCATATTTTGGCAGACCCAGTTTGTGCCATATAGAATTTATATGAATATTGGATCCTCTAGTGGCGATGGCAGGTTCAGCTGTCAGTCAACAGCGGTGAGTTCAGTATCGGGTCATGTTCAGGCTGTATTCAGTTTTTCAATTCAGTTTATTTGTGAAGCAGAACTCTGTATTCACGTCTAATAAAGATTCCTCTTTTCCTGCCTCCATCTAGATGTTTTTGTGTGCGATTTTCTGGTTACGCTCCTATACTAGCAGAGAGGAGGGAGACTGGCCTTTTGACAAGGATATTGAGGGGCTCACGGTTCTGTCATTGGTACATGATTAACCTGCATTGACACATGATTATGCACGCTCAAACATACACTCACACACACACACACACACTCGCTGACAGGCCCTGCCCTGTGTGCTGTCTTCTGAGGCTTGGGAGTTGGGTGATTTTAAGCAAAAGGAGGAGGCTTGAAGGAAGGGGGGAGGGGGAGGGGGGGGGGGTCTGTTCCGGGGTGTGGGGTGGCTGGGTGGGCTGCGGGGATGGGGGCGGTGGTGGGGTGGGTCGGACAGGACAGACTCTCCTCTCTTCTTCCTGTCTGCTATGGGTGAATAGGTGATTATAGCAGCAGATGTGTCATTAGGTCTGAGCTGTATTCATGCGGATGCAGGGAGAGGGGGGGTGGGCGAGGGACGGGGGGGGGCAGTGCTCCACAGGAATCACATTTCACTGGCGTTAAGTGAATTTACGGGATGTGCCAAGTTGTTTTCTTACCCCTCTGCCCCCCCACAACGCACCCTACCTCGTTTCCTCACTGTCGTACACCCCCAACCCCCCCCCACCTCCCCTCAGCTGTCATTCCATTGCACAGCTAAGCAGGAAGCTCCACGAGACACACACACACACACAGCACACACACACAGAAGCACTTGCTGCTTTGGAAATTGAAAATTGAAATTGTGGCGTTCGAGACAGAGGCTACGCAGACAGCCACCCAAACACTTTTAACACTCTCCCTGAGTTGTGAAAGTACTTGGTCGCGGGGCATGTCTGTGCGTGCTTTGTGCTGGGATCAGATTACTGAATAGGATAACTCACCATGGGCCCTCCTAGGTAGTAGGCAGAGAAGCTGTGGGCTCGATAGCTCCCACACAACCTAAGCTGCCTGTTTGTTTTATTACCGAGAACAACCATTTAAAAGCTAAGAGATTCGGTAAGTTGTCAGTTTATGTGTGAATGTGTGTGAATGTGTGTAACTGTGCAAATGTGATGCAGGGTGGTGATGGGGAGGGTGAAAGAGTGCATGCTCAACAAACAATCTCTGGATAAATAAAGGTAAAAATTTGATTAGACCATGGGCTAATCCGGCTGAATGGTCGATGCATGGATACCCTGCTGTGGCTTCTTTGCATCTCAACCCAGACACAACCGTAAGATCAGATTTCGCTGAAATGGATCTTGCTTTCCAAGCAGCCCCATTTCACATCAAAATGAGGATATTTCTAGGTGCACAGTAGGAAAAAATAGTTCTAGACACATTTATATGTCAGTGCTACTTTGTCTTTTTTATGTGTGCATGTTTAAGTGAGTTGAAATACGGGACTTAGGTGTATAGGTTACATAGCTGTGACTGTCTACATTCACACACATACTGGTGTGTGTGTGTGTGTGTGTGTGTGTGTGTGTGTGTGTGTGTGTGTGTGTGTGTGTGTGTGTGTGTGTGTGTCAGTCAGGAAGTGAGTACCAGCTGGGCTGCTGATCTGCTAGAGACAGGACAGAGGAGTCATCAGTCACTCCTCTCGTCATCATCAGACTGGAAATGGTTCGACTCCCCTGCCGCCCATCAAAGGGTGGAAACACACTTTCTTACTCACTCGAGGCCCTGGTGATGATATAGGGCTGAACAGTATACTGAATTTGGATTGATATGGTGCTGGGAAAGAAGTGAAGCGTCTGGCAGACAGACCTTACTCACTTAAGATCAGAAATATTATCATATGACGAGACTGATCATCAATTCAGTGGGAAACAGTGCAATATATGATAGGGTTACAGTAGCAATCCAGGTAAATGTATTCCCACAATGTTCTGTTGTAGTTGGGCTGCAAGGAAGGTTTTTAAAGAAAATATGAACTTACAAGTAGATGTAAAACTGCACATGAATCTCAAATTCAGTCTTTCTTGTGCCATCATCAGTTGCACTTATACCTGATTTACTGTCATTCATGCCACCTAGTATTGGCCTATTATAAAAGGTACATCAATTGCATTTTATTTAATAATTTGAACAAGTTATGCGGTTGAATATTGTATAACCATCCACAGTCACATAAAACCATAACATAGGCAAGTGGATATAGTTCTTCTTTTCCTCTTTTTTTTTTTTTTAACACTGGTCAAACAGCTTATTGCAGACTCTCAAAAAATGGCTTATTCAGAACAGGTTAACTAACAGTGTGGTAGGTTCCTAATAAAACAGAACAACATTTCCCCTGCAAAACCAAGGCTCCTCTTCTAAAACAATAGGTGCTATTCTTTCACAAATGGCAACATTTCACGTCAGGAGACATTTTTCCTCCTGCCGGGCAAGTTTTCTATTGCGCCAAAGTGCATGTCATTAATGCTGAATGAATTAATGGTAAACACTGGATTAGAGGAGTCAGTGGGAGTCTACTCAACCAGGCACTTTGGCAGGTAACCAGCTAATATACTGAAAAAAAATCCACTTTTCTGGTTAAATACTGAAAATGGCAACTTAGTTTTGGAATCATTCAGTTACTGTGACCAATGGGTGGAAAAAGTTTGTTTCCACCCTCATCACCTAGCACACGCCCCTAATGTTCCCCTAATATTATGTAAAGTGTTTTGTGTTTCCTCTTTACATACGCTTGTGAGTAAGTGTGAATGTTTTTTTCTTTAGTAGTGAATATAACCACTGATTGGTTCCCACTGACGTTGTGTTTGCTCTTGAGTGTTTTGTGTTTTTTTGGAGGGTCAACTACTTCTCCCTGTCTCTGCACTCATAGCCCACCCAACGAGCAACTTCACCACCTAAGGCTTTCTAAAAAAAAGCCTGGGAATACCGTGACCACACAGACTTGACTGGCTTGATGTTATTCATTCACAACGCCCTGCCTTGTAATTTGCAATTGCGTCAGGTTACTGTAAACTGAAGTGAGATTATCAAAGTGGAAACACAGCTCTCAGTCACACCACCCTGGTGTTATAATGTGTGGGAGACAGGCTCCCTTCAATGCAGCTACATTGAAATGCTTATCTAGGTTTGAAAGTATGAAACGTCTTGTGTTGTCTAGTTTGTAAAAGTAAGGCGCCGCAGTGGCTACAATAAATACAGATTGATCTACATGAGTTTATCATTTAGGTGTGGAAACTGGGATTACAGTGACAATTGTCAGTAAAGCAACCAACATTAAACCCAAGATCAGCTGTTTCATATGTTTGGTTTAAGACCTAAAAAATGAAAATGTCTCCTAAGTATTGTGGAAAATGGATATATGGGCTGTAAGATAGGCTGAATAAAATGCTGTAGACTTTAAGGTCGATTATGCAGGGTCATTTTTAGGTAGACAGTGAAATTAGCATGCAAAGTGGAGTTTTAGGTTGTGAGAGACATGAAAATGTTACAGGGCTATAAATAATATCTTTCTGTCAAGCGGCAGGTGAGGTGACTTATTCAGAAACCGATTAGAATGAGGAAGTGTTGCAGTATTTTGGTTCGGCCGTAGTGTAATTTTCTCCTTTCACATTCTCGTGAAGAAGGTTACGCTTTTTCGCTTCTCTTCACTATCTTTGTCTCTCCTTCCTTCCACTAACCTGCCGTTTCTCTGTCTGTCCTAGGTGATGGCGTGGTCGTGTGTGCAGCCAGCGCTCTGCGTGTGGAGATGGTTTTAACAGACGCTGTTCTGGAGGACTCAGGAACACTGCACTGGGCTGGAGAAGCCTCATAAACACACACACACACACTCAAAACACACACCTTCATACATACGAACATTTACACGTACACACGCCACCGCCGTGCCGTGAGAACGGACACAGACGCACGGACGCGCAACAGAAGCCTCACACCCTCGGCGTGTGTGTGTGCGTTGTCTAACTCCTCTCCCGTGTGAGAGTGTACATAGTGTTTCTTCCCGCCGTCCCACCGCCCCCGCCGCCGCCATGCCGAGCTCCACCATCCGCCGCCAGATGAAGAATATGGTGAACAACTACTCGGACGCCGAGAAGAAGGTGCGCGAGGCCACGTCCAACGACCCGTGGGGCCCATCGTCCTCGCTCATGTCAGAGATCGCCGACCTCACCTACAACGTGGTGGCCTTCAGCGAGATCATGAGCATGATCTGGAAGCGGCTCAACGACCACGGCAAGAACTGGCGCCACGTCTACAAGGCGCTCACGCTGCTCGACTACCTGATCAAGACGGGCTCGGAGCGTGTGGCGCTGCAGTGCAAGGAGAACATCTTCGCCATCCAGACGCTGAAGGACTTCCAGTACATCGACCGGGACGGCAAGGACCAGGGCATCAACGTCCGGGAGAAGAGCAAGCAGCTGGTCGTGCTGCTCAAAGACGAGGACCGGCTCAAAGGAGAAAGGTCAGACATTAATTTTGTAATCGGATCGTTAGAAATCAGATTTCACATGAGAAATGTAGCTGCAGCTTGGGAGTCGTCTTGTGTTTGTGTGTAAACTGTATGCTGACCTGCTGTCCTGTCCTGGCAGATCACGACTCTAATGGAACTATTGGACACTTTTTCTATTTTGCCCTTTCAGGTCTTGGTTTCTGACAGTTAATCAAATCTGTTTTGTTCTTTTGCGGTCTGAAGCTCTGAAGATTGTTAATCTTGTGCAGTGTTCAACTGAGCATCTGTACTGGAAAAATACTGTGGCGACTGATTTGAGAAGTGCTATGCAAACATTTTTCCAGAACCAGTACTTTGTTATGTCATGTTTCGTATTATATTATTATCAGACTGGTAAACGTTAATCCTATCCACACACACATTACTTTTGCCTTACATTTTAATAGAAAATCATGCTGCTATTTGCTACTAGGATGTGAGAGCAGGAGAAGTTGTGCTGCAGCAAAATGCGTCCAACTGGAAAAGCCCTTTGTTTCCCCTCTTCAAAAGAACTATCAATGGTTATTCCATGGGCAAAACAGTCTAAAGTAAAGTTAACTTGTATTAGAATTACAATTGAAACAACTTGAGGTATGATTTCATGTCACTATTTTTATTCCATTGTTGCGGTTTAATTTCTATAATTAGAATAATAATATCATAAAGTCCCCCACAATGAAATCTGGGTTGGTCTCCTGTTTCGATCGTTTATTAGTTCATCCATCCATCCTTTTTATCACGCGATATCTCAGACACCGCAGATGGGATTTTGACCAAACTCAGGGGAATGATGCATCTCACTACTGCATTGCGATGTTTCCAGAATTACACTAATTGGCCCGAAGGGGGGGGGGGGGGGGGGGGGCTGCTCCAATTACAGGTACAAGCAAGGTGGCATATTTGTCACTAATCGGCCGTGGAGGGACTGCATCATTCGTGGGGTTATGACATGTTTACTGTTGCCTTGCCTTCAGGTCTCACGCACTAAAAATGATGCTCTGATGATTGATCTTGTGGTCTTTTTTTGTGTCCTACCAGGTCTCAGGCTCTGAAGACCAAAGAGCGCATGGCCCAGGTGTCCACAGGCAGCAGTCAGATGGGCTTCGGGCGGGGCTCGTCCCAACCCAACCTCTCCACCTCCTACAGCGAAGAGTACGGCAGGTCGGAGGGCTCACCTGCCTCCTACCACGGCTGTGAGTATTGGCTTATAGGCTCTACGCCACACACACACACACACACACACACACACACACACACACACACACACACACCAATGCTTGTTCCATATGTTCAGGCAACACACGTAATACACATTTGTACACACACACACATTCTGCTCCCCTCTATCTGTCCCAGTTGGTGTAACTTTGGCCTACATCCTGAAGCCAGCCCCTCCCCCTATTCTGTCTCTGGATCGCAGGCCCGCAGTAGGGCTGCATTCCTCAGCACACACACACACACACACACACACACGCAAAAGAGGAAGCAGAGTTCATCCCCATCCCCCACCGCCTTGACATGACAGAAGAATCTGCTCTTCCCAGCGATACACTCATCCCTCCAGAGACGGAGAGAGGGAGAGAGAGATGTGTAAACACAGAGAGAGGGAGAGATGGAGAGGGAGACAGTATGAAGAGAGAGGGAGACAAATTAGAGAGATGTGGGGAGAGGGAGACGGCATTGAGAGATGTAAGAGGGACACCATGCAAAGACAGAAAGATGGAAACGGGTTTAGAGAGGTTGGAGAGAGGGTTAGAGAGACTGTGTCTGTTATCTGTTAATGAAGCATGTACATCTTCTCATAAATGTATTAGTAAAGTGCGAATACTTGCCGCTCCCCAGCTCATTTGTGTTGCAGTTCATTGTTGAATTCTAAACCAGTGGCCTTGAAGCAAGAAAGAGAGCAATTGAAAACTTCACACAAAAGAGGAGTTGAAATGGAACAACAGAACGGTGGCGTGAGAGGAAGGTAGAGCTGAAAAGAAACAGAAATCACAGTTAGGAAGTGGGGTAACAGAGAAGGAAAGGACGGGGAAAGCGGAGAGAAGGGGGGGGGCGGGAACGTTGAAATGAAAGAGCGAACCCTGCCCTCCTTTCCTTTTACCCTCACAGACCCACACTCACCTCTGACCTCCGACCTTTAGTGCACAGCAGGGTGACTGTGTGTGAATGTGTGTGTATCTGAGATGTCTGCCTGTGTGTGTGTGTGTGTGTGTGTGTTGCAAACATGCATGTGCTCTTAGCCTGCGTGGATCCTACATGTATAGCACGTATGTGCATTCATGCTTTTGGTTTGCGTGTGCGGCCCGCATTCCTGCATACAAATTATGTTCGTGTGTGTGTGTGTGTGTGTGTGTGTGTGTGTGTGTGTGTGTGTGTGTGGCTCCGAGGCGGAAGCTCCAGCAGCTGAGTCATCAGTCGAGCAAACGGGAACGAGAGGCTGGCCAATAAGGAGCAAGGCCCGGGCCGTTGCTGGGGGCGTTGCCGGGGGGGATTTTTGGGATTCCAGCGGAAGTTTCCGGGTATTGTTGTTCGGCCCGGGTGTGAATGAACAGCCATCCAAGTGTGACTGTCGCCGTTCACCCAGGGTATCCACCAGTCCTCAAAAAGGCTGTCTTAAATTGTCTGAATTTAAAGCCTTCAAAAATATTAAAATGTCTAAAAGATAGTTAGAGATCTTATTTTTCCACCATTCAGTGACAGGTTTCTTTGCACTGCATGTGCACTTGGAGCTTAATTCAGAACAGGGTTAGTGGTGTATGCTTTATTGAACACAACACATTCATTTTATGTTGTCCTTTTTTATACTGCCCATTTATACTTTCAGCACTTTCATTTCACAAATAGTGCCAGCTTTGTTCCTTTATTTTAGCTTTTAAATTGGTCTTAATTTAAATTCCATGTAGCGTTAAAAAGTCTTCATTTTCCGAAACCTGCAAATACGCTGTCACCCCACACACACACCTCTCTGTGTGTGTGTGTGCATGCATTAACATGCGCCCGCGTGAGGGACCCACAACTATTCTTAGACTGTAGTTTCCCAGAGGTTAACCAGCCAATACCGAAAGCAGATTTCCCTCTAGTTTCTTAGTCTCCAGTTTAATGATGGCTTGTTATTTTGGTGTTTCAGCTCAATTCGGCGGTTCCAAGCCGCAGCAGTTCTGTCACAGGACTTCAACAGAGACAACACAAGTGACAGGGTAGAAGTCAGAAAGGAAGCAGTCTTTATTTACATCTTTCAGGAAGGAATGCCCAATACAAAACATACAAATACAAAACAAAGTCTGATGCTGCAGTTCACTAACTCAAAATACATGGTCTTTTCAGAATGACGGCTTCACGCTTCCCGGTGTTTTCCCCATTGAACACTAAGTGGTAAATGTAGGAGAAAGTTGACTTGTTTTATCTTCAGGTGGCTCACAGTGTCTCTCCTCCTCCCCCCCTGCCCTTAATTGCAACACTTGCGGTTCCCACAAAGGTCTGGAAAAGTATACATTTTCACAATTGAGCAAAATGTCTGGAAAAGTATGAAGAAATGCTGTCGCAAATCACTTGAGAATCCGACATGCTCATTTGAGAAACTGCCTCGCTCCCCAGATTTCCAACAGCCACTTTATTCCCCATATAGGGAGACAAGAGACCGAGTGTCTGTGACTGCGCTGGTAGTTAGTGGTTGACACCCTGGGATAAAAATCTTATGCGTTATTATCACCACATAAATCTCACTACAGATGACACTAGTGCTCCTCAACCCATTTCACTTTCTCCTGAGCTCAGTTCTCACAGCTCAGTTTAGGGGCTGCAATTGGACATGAGTGATTTAAAAGCAGTGACAGAAAATGATGATAAATAATACAGAAAGAAGAGATACAGTAATTTGTGCAGGTAAGAAAACTGGATTGAATAACAGAATCTAAAGAACAGACACAGAAACAAATGTGGGAAATGGTAGAACAATAAGATCCATAAAAAGGTAAAAAAAAAAATGCAGGAAATCAAATTGTAAGAAGCTTCTCTACTCACAGAAATAGCTGCTGTGTCTGTGAGTAATGCCAACAAATGGCGATTATCCATATATGGCAAATTCCCACAGCGGTAGGGCAAGAAACTGCTCTATTTCAGTCGGCTTCGAGTTGTGTTTATTTGCATTTCTGCGTCTAGCTACTGTCAAGTGTTGCACTATGTTATTGTGTTTGCAGTTTAGTTTCTGTTTAGGCTTAAGCCTAATTGTCGTTTAAGCTGCCTCTCGCTTTGCAACCGAACAGGGAGAGATTTAACGGGAGCTCCAGGAGGATAGCGTTCCCTTTGATAGGAGAACTTATTGCATGTATCCCGCGTGTTAATTATAGATATTGGTGAAGATGTAAGGGAAAACAGCAATTTATCTACCCATCCGTCTGTGTTGTTAAATGTGAAGGAATCACCTCCCGCTGCTAAATGGTAGAGCAGACAGTCTGTGCGCTAATGTGGGAAGAACCAAAGCTTCCATCTGTTTTCAAAGTAGTTCTGAGATATTGAGTGTTTTGAGTTTTACATCCCACAGGCCAAGACTAATATCCTTTTTTAATATATACACTTTCAAAAATCTGGAAAAATAAGACCTATTTAGAGAGCTATTTGTACCGTTCCATTATAGAAATGACTATTTGTTGTCCAAAATAACAGATGGAACCTTATAATTCAAACGTATTGCGTAGGATTACATTCGTTCTATGTAGGGGTTTGGTACTGGTCTGTGTCCGCTGTCCATTTAAGGCAAGCAGGGTGGAATGTAGCCGATGTTCAGGCCGTGGTTCATGTCCCACCAGCTAACCAAACACACCTCTACCCCTGGTCCCCTTGGTTCCTTTCCCTGGAGACACACAGCCAGGGGGACAAGGAGCAGGGGAGAGGAGACAAGTAGCAGGGGAGAGGAGACAAGGAGCAGGGGAGAGGAGACAAGGAGCAGGGGAGAGGAGACAAGGAGCAGGGGAGAGGAGACAAGGAGCTAGAGAGAGAGCAGAGGAGACAAGGAGCTAGGGATGGAGGGGAAGAGACAAGGAGCTAGGGAGGGAAGAGATGAGACAAGGAGCTGGGGAGGGAGGAGAGGAGACAAGGAGCTGGGGAGGGAGGGGAGGAGACAAGAAGCTAGTGAGGGAAGAGAGGAGACAAGGAGCTGGGGAGGGAAGAGAGGGGACAAGGAGCTAGGGAGGGAGGAGAGGAGACAAGGAGCTAGGGAGAGAGGAAAAGAGACAAGGAGCTGGAGAGGGAGGAGAGGAGACAAGGAGCTGAGGATGGAGGAGAGGAGACAAGGAGCTAAGGAGAGAGGAGAGGAGACAAGGAGCCAGATTTGAGTCTAAAACATTTCCAATTCTTTCCAATCTGAATAATTTCCGATTATGATGATCTTTTGTTCGAAGATGTTAGTCATGTTGACATTGCGTACGTTGCTGTAAGTTATGATGGGCATCCTGTTTCAGTAATGTGTTTTGATGGCTGGTCATTGTCATGAGTCATGGGTAGGAAATGGGCTTCTAGTACATTAAGACCTAATCAGCGCATAGTAGGCTTAATACCTGAAGTCACAGCTTTATACAGGGATTTCCCGAGATTAAATCGCCCACCTCAGCATAGTGTTGTTTGTTTTTCGACTACTTAAAGGAAAATTTAGTGCCCAAAAATATCATGCAAAGCTTTTTACCGTTCCCTTAAATAATCTTTCCGGATGACGTATATGTGTTTCTCCCTATCACGGAACACTTGAATAGGTCCCTAAATGTATATCAAACACACTGCCTGTATCTGAAACATGTTAACATACAAATTATTAGGCCAAGCCATCCTAGCATCGAGTCCTCCTTTAACGCATCTCCTTTTCAAGTGATGTGCAGTCAGCCCCGGTCAAAAAATGTGTCTGATGGAGATTTATTGCGTAATCTGTATGGAACATCTGCTATTGTAAGCCTGTCCTAAGGATTTCTTCAGAAGCTAGGAGGATATTAGTCAAAGTGAGAGGTTGTAAAGGTAGCTGTGTCTAATAGTGAAACCAACCCATCAGTGTTTCCCCCTGAGTCGGATTCATGTCAGACTGGCTTCTAGGGTTGTTTTGGTGTCTGTGCTTCTGTCTTTACATCTCTCTCTCTCTGGCTGACTTTTTACATAAGATTTGCTTACTTTTTAGGAAATAAGTGATGATGACTGAGTTATTATAAGCGAGGAGGAAATTATTAAAATTGCCTGTATAACGCAGCGCACATGAACTACAATGCGGCACCGATGTTTATGATCGAGCAGAACTTGTTTCACAATGTTAAAGAACGTCCATCAACTTCCCAAATATTTAGCGGCCGTCATATCACTCTACTGTGTGTATGTGTGTGTGTGTGTGTGTGTGTGTTTGGGAGTGTCCACATCATCAGGAGAGCATGTCACAACTAGTCTTTGTTCTATGGAGCAGAAACAAAGAGAAGGAAAAGAAAGGAGGCAGACGGAGGAGAAGAGAGAGAAAGTTTACAGCTGGAGAACTAGAATTTGAATGAAAGTGCAGAAGGAGTTCTAGAAAGGTGGTGTTGAGGTGGCTGGACAAGATGGAACAAAGATGTTGGCTGTGTTTTGAATTGCAAAACGCTTTTATTCAACACAAACCACAAAAAACTGATAAAACAGCCTTGTAACTGAAATATACCAGGGTTTTCCTGGTTTAAACTGAGGCTTAGGTGGTGGCTGGCCTGGCTTTGTCATCACGGCCAATTTATCACCCAAACACTTAGCTTTTAAAATCCAGTTGTATTTATATTTCCATGGCTAACAGGACCAGAACAGACACATCAGTTTGTCAATATTCATTTATCACTCCATTTGTTCCCAACAAGCCTGGGATCTCTCACTTTGATTCTATGAAAGATGATTGCCATTGCCAGGACAAAGTCTTTTTTTCCCCCCCAAATGTTTTTTTGTTTTTACTTTTTCTTTCTCCTTTTGACTTATTTGGGAAATAGTGTATGCATAATAAAAATTATTCAGCTGTCTATTTAGAACATCCAATAAATGAACAAATTCCTCAGCTGTGTAGCCAGAACATACAAAAAACTATGTGTACTACCCAGGCATTGGGTACATGTACATGGAGCAGTGTCACGTGACTTTCCTCAATATCCAGCTAGTTTAATCTAGGAACAAAAATACATTTCTATTGGTCCTTGATCGCTTTGCTCGCGCCTCCCTTTCATTCATTTATGTGATTGACTGAGTGGCTTGACTGTCTGAAGTTAGTTGCTGCAATTGCTTTTCTTCCATATGAAAAATAAATAAAAGTAATGGAACCAGTTATCAGTCAGGAACAGCACTGTAAGATCATAGCCGTTGTGTTTCACTTTGGTCAGTGTGTTAACTGGACACTTCCAACGTTCCCTTGGCTTTTCACCGCCATTCAGCACTTGCATCCCTCTTAAAAAAGCTTTTATTTAAATGCAATTCCCAAGCCAATTTAAATTCACTTTTAAAAAATGTCCTTAAGTGGCTCAAAATGACGCTTAGGTGGCCCGCCCAAGATTTTACAATGCAGGACAAACTCTGTTACCTTGGATTTCAATTGAGCCCAAGCAAACCCTACTCATCCACTGTAGAAATCCCTTTCCTCACCCCCAACCTGCACACAGCTACAAATCATAGTGCTTTTTTCATGTATGTATACAGGTTGGTTAATTGGTTCGTTTATAGTGCTTAGAAAGGAGAGTAGGAAAGAGGGAGCAGAAGGAGAGGGATTATATAGAGAGAAAAGACAGCATCCAGAAGGGATGGGAAGCGTGATATGATGATGTCACCCCGCCTTGTCATCACCTCCCCCGCCACGGTTCCCACGGAAACAACAAAGTCACTGTTTCCAGACATAAAGGCACATAAACACACGCAGTCATACTCGGAATGAAACAATACACTCGAGGCTACCTTTGTGATTGCCTCTTGACGTCCACTCGCTACAATGTGTTAACTCTCCCCATGGCTGCATAGCCTTTTTGTGTGTGTGTGTGTGTGTGTGTGTGTGTGTGTGTGTGCGCTGCTCCTACCCATAGGCCACATGGCTAGTGTGTGCGTGTGTGTGTATTTCTGCGCTGCCACATGGCCTGATCTAATCCAATAAGATGAAGGGAAATGTTCTCCTTCACAGGCTAGCCAAAGGCCTGCAACACACACACACACACACACACACACACACACACACACACACACACAGAGGCTATATTCCAATATCAGTACAAATGCAACTCACACTGTTTCACACCTTGTCTCTGTCTGCTTCCCTCTCTCTCCACAGCTACTATGCGGTGGTACAGTTGTTGCCACTTTATCTGTGTGTGTGTGTGTGGGATGGGGGCAATGGTACTATGGCTGCAGATGCATCTTTCTAAGCCACACACCATGCTCAGTGTGACCCAGGGTGTCTTCTGGTTCGAAAAGGCCTTATGTGTTTGTGATAAAGCTTAGACCATCAACATCAGCTTCATTTGGCCTGTATAGTTCATATAATCGGTGATGTGTGTATGTGTTATACCAGTTCTTAGTTTTGAAGCACTTGCTCAAACCAGTAAACCACTTTTCACTATTATGTCTGATGATATATGCGATGGAGTCCCATGTGTCAGTGATGTTAACATGCGTTGTGAATGTGCGTGTTGCAGCCACGTCTCCCAATGCGGGCTCAGAGCTGGAGCAGGCCAGACCTCAGACCAGCGGAGAGGAGGAGCTACAGCTGCAACTGGCCCTGGCCATGAGCAGAGAGGCTGCAGAGCAGGTACACACACACACACACACACACACACACACACACACACATTCACTCAAACTAACATGGCAGACCTGTAAATATCAGTTAAAATATCGTAAGCCCGCCCCTACGTTGAATCTCAAGTTGCACATGTGAACCTTTTTTGATGATCTTAAGTAGTATAACGTTTTTGGAACGTTATCCTGCAACTCTGTGCTAATTCTGTTCTGGTTGTGTGTTCAGGAGGAGCGTATGCGCCGAGGAGACGACCTGAGACTACAGATGGCCCTGGAGGAGAGCAAGAAGGAGGGACCAGGGTCAGGGAAACTGGCCAAGAAGAAGAAAGAGGTAACACACACACACACACACACACACACACACACACAAAGACAGGAGTGACTCAGTTGTTCCTTTATCATAACCGTGGCCCTGAAATAGCCTTGTCTCTCTCCATCCCCATATTCTGTCTGACCCCGTTTGCCCCCTCAGTAGCAGTAATGAGACCGCTAACTTGCAACAGACTGCCTAGTTTGCCCATCGTTATCCTGCCTGAATAGCTGGCTGACCGGACTTGAGCTAAAGTGATGCTGAAGTAGGGCTGAAAACAATAATACTGATTACTTTGCTAAATATTGGGATCACAATGACTATTCATGATGATTATTCGTAGGAATAAAATTGTTTTACTGCACTTATGGCATCTACAGCAGGTGCTCTAAATTCAATTTCCCAATATTGACGTGGGCATTAGATGTTGGCAATTCTAATTAAGTAAACAACAATGCATTTCATTTATTTTTTGTTGCAGTTTACTCTGTATTGCTATGACAGTGAACAGTAAAAAAAGCCTGTTCACACATTCATCCATGTGAATTTTTTTTATCTACAGCAACGTAGTTCAGTCCTTTTAGCCTCATATGCTGGCAAATGGTTATTGTTTTGTCTCAGCACATAATTCTGCTGAGGATGGCTGGCCAACAGATATAAGATATCCTGACATTTTCTCTCCTCATCTATTCCCTCTGTATCTTTCCTCCTCCCATTCTTCTTTTTTCTGTATACCTTTTTCCTCTATTCATCATTCAACCTTCTCTCTGCTCCTTCCTTTCTTCCTCACCCACTTACCACCCCTCTCTCGCTTCCCTCTATACCTTCCCCCTCTCTCTCTCTCTCCCTCTCCCTAGCCCCAGTCTTCTCTGATGGATCTAATGGATGTTCCAGAGCCGGGCTCCGGGCCCAGGCCCGACCCCTGGGGTGCCGGGGCCGCCGGGGCTGGGGCCGCCGCCGGGGCTGCCGCCGCTGCCCCAGCAGACCCCTGGCAGTCCTATGGTACACACACACACACACACTAACTGGAAGTGATATGATATGATATCTGGATGCAAGCAGAGTGTCAAGCACAGGGAAGTGTTTGTGTGCTGAGTGCGGATGAGTTGCTGTTTGCTGTGTTTGTTTCTGTGGGAGTGCGTCTCATCTCTGCTCTCCACCTGCAGCTCTCAGCACTGTGACTCTTTGTTAAGTAGGAATGCCGCTCCACTGGCCCAGCGGCATTACTGCACGGAGAGGAGACGGGGGCGGTGGGGTGTGTGTGGGGTGGTGTGTGTGTGTATTGTGAAGGAATAGAGTGTGGAGGGACAGGCGACGAAGGGAAGGAGGTCAGGGAGAGGAATATGTTAAAATATGTGAGGTGAAAAGAAGATGAGGGACAGTTGAGCGGTAGTTTTAGATAAGATAACATACTTAATACACACCACACATGCCGGTTATCATAACCTTATGAAACTACTTTGCTTTTCTCATGTCATGTTACCTTTCTCTCTGGTCTCGTCCCCTGTTTCCCCCCCTCTCCTCCCCCAGGTTCTGCCCCTAAGCAGGCAGCCCCAGTGGACCCATGGGGCGCTCCTCCCTCTGTTCCCCCCATGAAGAGCAGCGATCCCTGGGCAAACCCCGCTCCTGCCGCCGACCCCTGGAGCTCCGCGGCCGCCCGCCCCAAGACCTCCAACGCAGGTGAAAAAAATAGCTTTTTTTTCTCTACAGGCGGCAGTCGGTAGCTCATCCACAAAATTCACCAGCCACTTTCACTGTTCTACTAGCCAACTATGTTTTCACCCCTGTTAGTTACTTTGTCTGTCAGCAGGATATCTCAGATCTGCCTTGGGTCAAGGAACAATTGATTCGATTTTGGTAGTGATCCAGATCTGGGATTTATGCCATTAGATGATTATTGTTTTGTAGCCATAACTACAAAATGGGGATAGAGACTTGATTCAAATTTAAGTGATAGGAATGCTGTGTTTGGGTGTAACAGCAAGTTGGAGAATTGTTCAGCATTGGCAGAGGTTTTGCACTCTCCAAGTGCCAAATATGAATGCTTTTACACCAGCGCAACTATTCAAAATTGTGTTTGCCTGTCTCCATCTGTCTACGTGTGTGTGTACCTGCTGTGCGTTTCTGTGATTATGCGTGTGTATTTTTGTGTTCATCTGTGTGTGTCTCTGTGTGTGTGTGTGTGTGTGTGTGCATGTGTTGTCCCCCCTCCAGGTAGCTTTGACCTGTTCAGTGCGTCCAACGGTACGTCTAAAGAGGACTTCTCAGAGTTTGACAGCCTGCGCTCTTCCTCCTCTGTCCCGACTGGTACTCACCCTGTCTTCGTCTCTCTCTAATGACACTTCACGGAGTCTGTGTTAGTCTGTGTGTCAGCGTCCTGCAGAAACAACTGTATCTCTCAATATTTTTGCATTTTAAGTGTTTACCAACACTTTGACAGTGTTGCAGGGATCAAAAATGTGACCTTTTGGCTATGGGATGGTCTCTAATCCCCGGACCGAGCAGACCATTGAATATGTGTTGTGAAATGTTACAATACATGATCATTAATGGGGCATTAAAGTTGACTTTTTGAAGATTCAAGATTTCTGCAGGTCACAGACACACACTATATGTCTTGTCTTTGTAGGCAAATATCACCAGACCTGAGCAAAGAGCAGTGTTACAACCACCGTAATGTTTAAACTTTGATGCTTTTCCACTTCAGATTAAGAGAAATACCACTATAATCATATCAAATTCCTTAGAAAATAGCTTTTTGCCCTGGTCTGGTCCCATGTCACTGTGGTGCAGTCTAATGTAGCCTTTATGTATCGCTTAAATGCATTAGACCTGGGTCAACCAGTTTATGAAATCCCTTTCAGATCAGTTGCCCATCTTGTCTGGTTCATCAGAACCAACAAAATATCAAACCCCACCCATTTGCAACTCCATGCTGGTTTCTGCGTGCGAAAGGGTTTCAGGAAACAGTCTGGCCCAGGTGTGCGTGTTGAATGTTTTCCTCATGTGGTTTGGCAGTCTCTGGTTGTTGGAGGGTGACATTGGTGTCAGACGTTTTTGCTCCAGCTCGACACAAACACCTCTGATATGGTCAAGGACGAGGACAGAAGGAAACACAAACACAGGGATGTTTTTCTTTTCCCAGAAAGGACGATCTCTCTCTAACCACCAGGCCACCTCATTGCCTCTTGATCTGCAAAGGACAGGAGCCTCAATGAGGTCAATGAGGTCTCTGCTGAATGAGTTGCTCTAGAAATATGACTGGTTGAATCGACTCTGAAACTGGGCTGAAATGTGCAGGAGTCATTGGGTGTTCAGGCACACTGTCAGAAGTCTTTTCGGCTCCTATACATCTCGGCTCCTGTGACAATTTCCATCTGGGATAGTTTCCATCTTTGGCAGTCGGGCTTGTGCATGTGAACGTCTGAGTGCATTTATAAAAGTCTCCTCTGCTGTCTCATGGCTGCCACAAAAACAAACAGCTAGGCTGCCTGTCTCTGCGGTGCTCGCATAATAGCATTTCCTGGTCCTTTTTTATTGCATCAAATCAATATTATTTCACAGTGACTGCCTGCGTTTGTGTGTGAGAGACGATAACCTGTGGACCTGTGAGAGTGGATTTAGCATATTGCATATAACGTTTTAGAAGAGTCTACCTTGTGGGTAAAATTGAAGTTTTCTGGAACTTTATTAGCCCATTTTAACTAAAAATACAGGTGTATTTAACTCGGGTTAAAACTCAGTAAAACTCGGGGTTAACCTGTCCTATGTACCTGTCTCTGTCCCTGTATCGAAGCCGTCTTTTTCATTTTCATACGTCACATCAGATAAGAAATAATCTCTTCCAGTGCTCACGGTTCCAGTGATTTTTATTTATTTCTTTATTTCCCCCCCACTGAACAGAGAAGTTCAAATACTAACGTAACGCAACCGCTACTGCTGCTCTCTGCTCCTCAGGCGATGGGGGCGTAGCGTCCTCTCTCCCCTCCCAGGCCAGCCTGGCCAGCAGCGGCAGCCTGGACCTGTTTGACCCCCTGCCCACTTCCGGCTCCATCGGCGCCCACCCCACCAGGAAGACCCCGGAGTCCTTCCTGGGTCCCAACGCCGCCCTGGTCAACCTGGACTCGCTGGTGACCAAACCAGCCCAGCCCGCACCCATAGTCAACCCATTCTTGGCTTCAACAGGTGGGGAAAGTTTGGAAGAAGTCTAGTCTAGTTTATTTATATAGCCCTTTATCACAGTCAGGTCTCAAAGGCCTTTACATACCATCATATACATACACATCATATACATCCTGTACTAGGTCATATACATACTTGTTATACATCGTTTACTACATCATATACTCCATCATATACGTCATATACACCTACAAATATGTAAAACAAAAGTGACACCTACTGTTACTCTTCATAAGACTTGATAGCATGTTTACATACTATGTCATCTATATTTTAGAGATATTGAATGATGAGCTTAGAGTAATGATGTTTTGCTTTTAGTGGATGTGTCGGGTTTAGGAAATTAACGTTTCATAAGAGTGTACAGACTGATGGCAGGTAAACACACAGAGGTTAATAGGGGCCAAATCTCCTCAGCCTGAACCATCAGTTATCCCATTTCTTAGCTGTAGCAGGGAGAGGGGGAGAGATGCATGTAAACACACACACACACACACACACACACACACACACACACACACACACACACACACACACACACACAATGGCATCCGTACACACACACAAGTTAATCTGTACCGATTAGACACCAGACCTGGCCAGCCTTCCTGGCTTCATCTCAGGAACACGCAGGCAGACACACCCATCACACGCGCGTTAACGCTGACTCACTTGTCATCACCTCTGCCCAGCCCATACTACCTGTTACCTCCTGTCTGGGTTCAGTGGGTGGGCAGAGACGTGCGGAAATGGAGATGTACTATACCTATTATGTGCAGAGATTGGCTGCAAAGTCAGTTCTCAGTCAATCAGACTTTATTGATGCACTTGTAACGGCAAAGGAAAGTTGTAAAACCACTGAATTCAGTGTTTTCATTAGGGGCATATTAGTAAAAGCAATGCTAAAAATGTACGCTTAAACAATAAGCCACGAGCGGTCATGCTTTTACAGGGAAGAAGCAGAGCCTGTTATGGCTTATTGCTCTGATAAAATGGCAGTAACACACCATAGTAATATTAAAAAAAGAACACAAACATTCAATAACGGTTTCACTTTCACTCAATAATTACATAATGATTAAACATTATTCTTCCATTAAGTAATATTGTAATTGTGCCGATTTCATTCTGGGATTTTTCAAACTCTTTGAAAAAGTTTATTTTTCCCCACGATATGTTCAAAATCACCCATTTTAAGTACTGATATGAATGGGGATTTCCAGTTTCCAGAGCATTACAATTTACTGTTATTTGGTTACAGGTGTGAGGTTATTAGGTATTTTACAAAGGCTGTGACAGTGACTCAGAGCATCAGAACAGGACTGGAACTATCAGTTGCATGCTGTCAGTTTTCATGTGAAGCTGTCCACAGACTGTGCCTCCTCCAGAGCCTCAGCTGCAGACCGCTTCCTCACACCCACCTCCTTCTTGCTGAAGCAAGCTCAAGATGTCTACTAGCTATGTCTACTTCTCTTATCTGAACTTCCATTTGTTCTCTCTTTCTTGCTCCAGGCGGCTCGGCCCCGGCCCCAGCGGCCCAGGCCAACCCCTTCCAGGTGACCCAGCCGGCTCCCCCCACCCTCAACCAGATGCGGGTCAGCCCCATGCCCTCCGGCTTCGGCGGCATGACCTCCATCGCCGAGCCCATGCCCCTCTCCTCCCTGCCGCCCCAGCCCATCGGCATGGTGCCCCTGGCAGGCATGGCCCCCATGGGCCGCATGATGCCCGGCGTGGGGGTGGGAGCTGTGGGCGTGAGCATCCCGGCCTCCATGTCCATGCCCCAGCCGCTGATGAGCGCCGCCCTGCCCCCCCAGGCTGGGACGCAGCCCCCCGGCACCACCAACCCCTTCCTGTTGTGAGGGGATGAAGAGGGGACGACTCGCCCCGCTGCAACGACCCCCACTCTCTCACTCTCTCTCTTCCACTGTGGCTCCCTAAGAAGCTCCAAGACGAACAGGGAGACGTCTTATTCCGTTTATCCCTTTATAACCAACTCCTAGCCAGGCCGTAGTCCCAAACTGGTCTCCTCCAACCCTCCTGGCTCCCCAAAACCCCTCCCACCTTCCCTTATCCCCTCCTCCCTCCCTCTCTCTCTCTGTCTCTCTCTCTTTTATGCTACAAGCTGCCTAGTCCTGTGTGTTCCATACTGATCTGACGATGATGATTTTGATGACTACAATGAACATCTATCTACAGACTTATTGGAGTAGCAGTGGTGTTTACAGTTTTTACACGGAGGCAGGACGGGACCTGGTCCCTTCTCTCCTCCTCCTCCTCTCATCCCCTTCCCTCCTCTTCCTCACTCCTCTCTCTTCCTCCGGCCCTCCAGAACTACTCCTTTCTTTTTCTACGGAGGAGTGTAGACCTTTGTGACAGGAGAGTCCAACTGTACTAACGCCAGGATCTTATCTCTTCACTAGAGCTAACCTTTTATAAGCCCTGTCAGCTGGTTGTGTGTGTGTGTGTGTGTGTGTTTGAGTGTTTGAGCGCACATCTGAGTACTTTTACACTGTGTATATTCCAGTGGGGTTCACTTCACACACACTGGAGTAAGGACGAGAGAGACGGTCAGATATGCGCGCGCGCGTGTGTGTGTGTATGCTCTGTGTTGTGTGTGTGTGTGTGTGTGTGTGTGTGTGTGTGTGTGTGTGTGTGTGTGTGTGTGTGTGTGTGTGTGTTACTAAGCAGGGATTTTGCACACTTTTGCTTTTTGTTTTTTTGTTTCCGTGACTGTTGGGCTCACCGTTAGACCTTAGCTTGGGAGAGAGGCTAGCCGCTACAAACCGCGGAGACGACAACACACACGCCGCCTCCGTCCTCGGTACCGCTCAGTCACAACTCTCGTCAGGTCACCTCCCTTCACCTTCGACCTCCTCCTGGCCCTCTGCATGAACTTTGACCCCCAGGGGTCACGGGATGAACTCTGAACGCCGGTCAAAGGAGATAACCCCTGTTCTGAGGGGTGGATAACGATGTGTGTATGCAACTTTGGTGTGTATGTGTGTGTGTGCTGTTAAAGCTCGGACGCTAACAGACATGTTTGTTCAGTCTTTCCCCTAAGTGTGTTTTGAGAAAAAGACGTACTGTGATGGCATCAGTATTTTACTGCCCAGAACACACGGTCACAGTGAGTGGTCATGGGAAATGTAGTTTTTGTTTTTTAGGGTCAAAGGGAAGAGGGAGGGGTCAGTGTGTGTGTGTGTGTGAGTGAGAAAGGCGTGTTTAGCTTCCAAGTGTACTTTACCTAGCTAGCTTGCCTATTTCCCATAGAGCCAAGTGAAAGAGAGAACTGACTTACTGTTACTGTTTCTTATGCACACACACACACAGGTCAAACCATGGGGTAATGTAGGTGCTTGTGATCTTAAATGTGTGTATGTGTGCGCACACGTGTGCAACCGCATATCGAGGGCCGTTACTACGGCGATGGGGTTGCGAAGAAAGCTCGGGGGTGTAAAGGGCATATTAGCCACTCGGCATCATGGGAGAGATTTTGTCTCCAAGTGGATTTACCGTGGCTAATCTACCTACAAGAACCTTAGCCTTTGGACACACACACACACACACACACACACACACAGGTTGGTCTATTGATAGCACAGGGATTCCCACAGCAAACAACAGCAGACCTGGCATCATGTAAACAAGCAAGTGTTTATTTTTTTTTCTTGTTTTTTTTGTTTATTACTTTTGTTGTTATTTTACTCCTTAGATGTAAATCAGAGTTTTGGAGCTGTGTACTAGCTAAACCATGTATCACCTTCATTCTCTTCGTCTTTCTATCTTCTGTTACTGTCGTTCTTTCTACCTATGGGGTGGTAGGCGATTTATTTCTCTTCTCTAGAAGCACAACTGTTACCAAAGTCCTAGCGACTGTGACTTGGGAGGAGCTGTAGTTGGAACGATGGGGGGTCACACTTCACTGACATAAAACAGAATTTTTTGGACGCTCATGATAAGACTCCACATTATTATGTTTTTTTAAATGCCACAGCTATTTTACAGTTCGGGGGGTTCGCTCTTGTTGGCTGGATATCAGAACAATTACTGGCAGCGAGTTGCTTCTGTCTCCTCTCTGGGTCGAGGGAAGTGGAATGGAAATGATGCTAATGACGATGTAATGACTCCGGTGTTTAGACCCCTCCCGCTTCTGTAGGTCACGTCTCCTCCTTCCCCCCCCCTCTTCAGTTCTGTTGATGTCACTGCCAATGTTATAACTGTGGAAAGGGGTTTGTATGAGTTGTTTTTTTTGTTTCTCTTTTGGTGTGAGCTGGCGCCCTCTCCTGGTCTGTCGCAGTATGATCGCTGCGCCGCAGGACCCATGATATTCCCACTTCGTACAGACCTTCTTTTCTCTCAGGCAAAGGGAGGGGCAGCTCCAAGCGTGTGTGTGATGATGATGATGATGATGATGATGATGATGATGATGATGCTGATGCCGAGGATGGGGACGATACTGATTATGTATGGGGGTCCTGGAGCGAATGGGCGCGACATTTCCTCGCAGACCAGCAAGCATTTTATCCTTAAACTAAATATATGCAAACATTGGGGAAAAGAAAAGGAAAAAAAGATGAAAAAAGACTTTAACGCTTGACGTGTGTTGTTGTGCAAACTTAGTTTTGCTGATACAGAGTCTTGTTTATTGAGATGCTATGATATCCTAGCTAAAGACAGTGTGTCTGTTACTTTCTCACTGGCCTTGATTTCACTGCGGCCTGATGTCCCATTTTACTCCAGCGGTTGTGGAACAGCTCGCAAAAAATACAAAAACCTACCGTACTGTCTTCAAAACTCTCAGCACTCTGAAACCGTTGGATAAAACTTCAGTTCAACACTCCTGCCGTTTCACAACCGTGGCACATGGTGCAGTGAAAGCGTGGCCCCGTGTGTAGCTAGCTCCTCTCTGTGTTACTATGTATTCACTATGCTTTTATCAAGAGGACTAACTGACATTATGGACTCGTCTGTCTCTTCGTACGCATAAACAGCCTCCTTTATTCTTTTCCATGTTTTCTGTCTATTTACCCTTCTCATAGTACTGGGAGCAGGCTGCTTTTCTTTTTTTTTTTTTTTTTTTTATCGGATACGTGCTCAACTCGTTGGCATTATAACTGTATAATATAATTTATCATTTGTACTATTGTAACATACTGTTCTTCTGTATACCTTATTATTCTGTGTAATGGGTTTTTGTAGGAAAGTCACCGTGGTATTTTAACAGCATCTAAAAAAAAAGAAAAACGAACGCAGCAGGCCGCCAACCGTTAACGGACGACGATGACAACTGTAGCTGCATTGGTTCAAAATAAAATGTGTATCACTTCAGCTCTGTAACACCTGTGTCTGGTGCTGCTTTGTGTGTGTGTGTGTGTGTGTTGTATTTCTAAACCAAATGTCCTCACAAGGAGAGAAAGAGGAAGAAAATCCTCCACAGTGAGTGAGTTTTGCTGGGCTTTACTTCTTTTAGGAGCTATTTTAGGGTTAAGGTTAGGGTATGAATGTAGTTAATGGAGGAGGATTGCAGTACAAATTGTGTGTGTGTTGGCTTGCATTACAAAGAAAAATATAGTATAATCAATATTCAAAAAGACAATTGCCAAGTTAAGTTAAGGTACAAATTTATTATAAAAATACAAAATCCAAACAGTACAAACATATTTAAAATGCTTCTTGCTACGGAATACATGATCTAATAATTAGATATTAACTTTGATTGTTGTTCAAATTTAATTTCTACAGTCACAATAAGACACTGTGGGTATCAGCATGTGTGTGTCTGAGTACTGAGTACAGTATCACTTCTTGCCAGTATGTTAGCTTCTGAAATAACAGTCACAGGCAGTGAGGGACAGTATTGAGGATTTCTGATGACAGACTTAAATAGTAAGCCATGCTTTTGTCTTATGCGGTATAGAGAGAGAGTGTGTGTGTGTGTGTTGTACTTCCATTTTGGTGGAGACCAAATGTCCTCACAAGGACAGGACAGAAAAGTGAGGAAAGTCCTTCAGTGTGTGTGTGAGACAGTCTGTTAGGCCACTACCTGCTGTAGGGCTGTTCCTCAGGTGTGAGGCCGGACGTGGCAGTGTGTGTGAGTGTTATCGCGGGGTCCGACGGCGTCGTGTCGTAGCCCAGTTTCTTCATGTCTTTGGTCACGATGTTGAAGGAGAGGGTGACGAAGCCTTGGGAGCGAACCCGCGTCACTACACAAAGAAAGGAAAATAATATCAGACAGTGTTTCTTAACCAGAATGCTGTGGAACAAGCTCAGGTTACAGCCCACAGATCATTCTTTTACTTATAACCTTTATTTATCCAGGGAAGGCTGACTGAGCATGCATGCTCTTTTTCAGCAACAACATTGTAGTAAAATATAATGTAATAACTGTCAGATAAAGGTAATAACTTATCAAGATGTAATAAAATGTCACTGAGTCAAATATGTAATGAAAATCTGTTAATGTAATAAATTGCCAGATAATGTAATAACATCTTTAGACTGATATTGTATTTTTCGCTCCTCATAACTTAATACATCATTACAACAGTCTGAAAATGTTATTACATCATCTCATGTCTCACTCACTATCCCTGGCCAGATCTTACAGCCATGGGACTAACATTTTGGACCAGAAGTGGGTTTTTTTTGGATCAAGCTGGTCCCAAATCAGCCCAAAAGTGGTTTACATACTTAAAAAGGTGACTCAACCTTGTAATGTACATATTTGGCTCAGGCATGCCTTTAGGTTTTGTTACATGTCAAGAAAAGACAACTGATGTCAAGTAAAAATATTCAATTTACCTTAGAATTAGAATGAATAAGCATAATACATAATAAGCACCATACACACACTTCCTTTGACATATTCAAGGCATCGACGATTTGGTGTTTTGTTTTACCAAAGTGTGTTTCTGCATTCAAAGAGTGAGAACCACTGCATTAAACAGACAACATTAAACTGTCAGTGTTGGCACGATAATGACATATATACACACAAACACAACAGACCTTCTCTCCCCTCGCCCTGGGCCACAACTTTAGGGTCTGTGTACTCCGGCCGCCGTCCCAGCAGCCAGCTGCACGAGAGAGGAAAGACATGTAACCTCCAAGGGAACTTTGTGTGTGTATGTCTGTCTACATACTGATAACACCAGCTGCCACATAATACATACTGATGGAGAGCATAAGAATATTCTCATCCCAAAGAAAGACTGTATACTCAATAGCACACAAACAACACCAGCTATTAAAGACGGCTCACACATCTCACCTGGTGAATTTCTGAAGCCTCGATGTGGATTCGGGAACAAACATGGGGATGGTTCTTGTATGTCTGGGGAAAAAATTGATTCTTTTATTTTATTGTTTTCGTCCTTGTAATGTTTTTCACAACAGCATATATTAACAGAAAGAGGAGAAATGTAGTGGAGGAGGTCCCGTCTGGGCGTGAGGGGGAGATGTGGCGGAAAAGGAGGAGGCGGTAGAAGACATAATGACTGTCTCAGTATGAAGGGGGCGAGGGGGGGAAAGCAGCCCTCAATAGCTCAATGCATGGCACTAACAATACTGGGATTAGGGGTTTGATTTCCACTGGGGAGACACATGCTTAAAATGTAGTATATGCTCATGGTGCTGTAAGAGCGCTTTGAATACAAGCATCCAACAAATGGCATATACTTTTAGAATATATAAAAAAGAAGAGGTGAAGAGAGATTGATGGTCAATATAAAGAATGAGGGGAAAAGAGAAGAAATGAGGAAGAAATGAGGAAGAAATGGGGGAGTAGACAGCAAATTAAATAGTGACATTAATAAGAATTCAAATCACATTCAAGTCAAATCACATAGTTGAAATGAATGCTTTTTACATGTAGTCACACCAGCTTATATGCTCCCAAATTACACCACCTAACCAAATTTAAAAGAAATGGGAAAACAAAAAAAATCACAACCCTACCTTACTATGTTTCAGCCTAGCTCTTGTGAGGGAAAACAAGCATATATACATGTTCTGGGGTACTCTAGCAGGGTAGATGCCTGTCTCCAAACCAAAAATTGCCTTCCAAACCACTTTTAGATTGTCAGGGAACCAGAGTTTATTTTCAATTTTTTTGTCCAGCCATGACCTTAACCATGTCTAACTCTACATATTTGGCTGCCTCTGCTGCCGAGACACTACGAAATTATAAAAAACACAATCTATATACACTGACAACAGGCATTTAGATAGACTAGCAGCATCACTAGGGAGTTAGCTGTATGCTGCAAATACATGGATGGCCTTTGTGTGTATTTAGCCTGCGAAAAGAATGTGAAACAATGAGAGACAGAGAGACAGAAGATGAGATAAAAGCCTATGTGTTGTTACAGTTTTGAACAGGTGGGTGAGGAAGGAGGGATGAAGAGGCGGGAGAGTAGATGGAATACTGACTGTCCAGGCGTTAAGGGGATGTGTGTGGCTCCGTAGCCCCTGACCACGTCGTTGCCAAACGTGTCGGGACCGTACACACTCACCACGATCTGAGGCCCTGGAACATGCAGAGGAAACACTTGTAAGTATTCTTTTCTAAGCATTAGTCAATATTTAAAAAGCTCTATGTAATGTGTGTACGTGTGGTGTGTGTGTTTGTGTGTGTGTATTACTCACATCCAGAGGGGTTGGTGCTCTTGAAGGTGATTTCCAGTGGGAAGTTCCATATTAATCTGTGAGAAGACTGTCTGCCTTTAGAGGTGATCTGAGAGATGCCTTCCTCCAACCCCTAGAGAGAGTTAGAGAGAGAGAGAGAGAGAGAGAGAGAGAGAGAGAGAGAGAGAGAGAGAGAGAGAGAGAGAGAGAGAGAGAGGCTGATTGGATGGTGACCAGGTGTCATTTTAATTATGATGATTCTATGCATGTGAAAATGTTTCCAGTGGCCTATATTGGATGGATACTATGAAATGTGTGTTTTGTAACTGTTTGGGTATAAATAATACTATTGTAGTGTAGTAGGGAACCATCTTTTGCCACCCTGTTGAGTAAGACAACTGACTTTATGATAAAAGCTGTTACATTTTCCCTTACGAAAAAGAACCATAATACCCCTGAGAAAAAAAATAGAGGGATGCTGATAAACAAATGCAAATTAAAGTAGTGCGAGGGCACTATAAACCCGCTATTGTGAAACACAGATACACTAAAAGCATGCTTATACCAATATTAAAGTGATTTTTCGGCAGCGTATGACTTTTTATCAACTACTCACCGACGTGGGAGCCCAGTCGTGGCCGTAGACAAAACAATATTTACAGTACAGGTCGTCATACTCTGGAAACTGAAACACAACACCGTGCAACACGACATTTCTACGTGTTAGTTGCCAATGGGAATATAAGGCACACAAACTCAGAGTTCACATAGAGTTCACACAGAAAACACGCCAGAGGACGCTACCGTTGCTAACGCTAGCTAGCATCACAGTTTGCGGGCTACCTAAAACTAGCTGCTAGCTACATCAGATGCAACACTTACGTTCGCTCCCTCAATTTGTCCGTTGACCATGAGAAGAAACACCGACGGGTTGTTTGTAGCCATCACTGCCTCATGTAGTAAAGTGGGAATTAGAGGCGTCTGCTACGCGAGTAAGTCAATCCTATTTAAAATGTTCTGCTGCCAATAAATCTAGTATTAAGAGGTGGCTAACTAAACCCTGTCCGTTGCTAGGGCGACGCTTGCTCTTCCCTACGGCTCGTTGCAGAGTCCAAACAGAACGTAATCACTAAAGCGATTTGAAATTTTGTATGAATCCACAAGATGGCGACAGGTGACTATAGAGACCAACGGCGGTCTGGCAAGGAGGTTCAGGTGTACTATGATGATACTAACGGCTGCCTTCAAGTGGTCCTCTTGAGGAGAACATGCACAGCAGGCATTAAACTGATGTTTTAATGAACTTGTCAGGTAAAGTACACACTGTGTGCCAACTTAAAGTTAAACAATTGTAAAAATAGAAACATACAACAGTACTTTAGCTATTATTGCCTTAGAAGGTCAAACATTTTACCAGTGAAAATGCATCACTTCTACCATCAGTTGTTGACATTACTTATTGTGCTCTCTGCTCTTTAAATGTCACAACTGGGCAACTCTAACATTAGTCATCAAAAGTTCTGCCTTTCCCAGGAAATCTCATCACTTCCTCGGGGCTGTCATGTAGGCTATGCTCTGTTTGTAATTAAGATAGCCTATTTACAACAGCACTTGAAGGCAGCATTACACTCAAACTACAAATCTCATTGCCAAGAAACTGTGACTAGCAGTCAATTAGCAGTCATACTTATGTTCAGTTAAGTTTTCCTTTAAGTACATAACATTTAGCTATTTCCCAGCAGATAATTGTGTTTCGTTTGTGTGTAGCCGTTGCCTAGGGGCCACTTAATATGACATGTTGCAACAAACAGTAATTACAGTATGTGTGAAGCAGGCTACCCTACAACACCACATTGCTGCGAGGGGACGGGAGCGTAATAACAAAGGACTTTGATTCATAATGGCGTAGACTTTAATTATTAGGCTGCTTAGCCAGTCGCCGCTGATCATTAGCTGCCTTTGTTCAGATCATTATGTTTTAGTTTTAGCGATAGAAAGTGGCTCGGTTTGTTATAGTTCTACTGTCCCACACACAAAAGGCAAACCATCATCTCTCTCTCTCTCTCTCTCTCTCTGATAGGTTGCTGCATCCCGCTGTCAGACAGGACGGGGCCCCTGGAGTCTCTGACCTTTACCACAGTCCAAACGCCAACTCTTTTCCCATCCTCCATTCTTTTCCTCTCTGCATATCTCTCTCTCTCTCTCTCTCTCCCTCCCTCTTTCCCTCTGCCCGAGCCTGTTTACAAACGTGTCTTCCTGTCTATCTGTTAGTCTGGATCTCTGTCACTGATCTGTCTACCCCCCCCCCCCTCTCCTCTCTTTATCTCTGTAATGAAGTCAGAGAAGCAATAACTTGTCATTAGTAAGCAGGCCACCGCTGCACAGACTGGCAGACAGACTCCGTCCCCGGAGTCTCGGGGACATGAAAGTAAATACCGATCAGCCAGTAGAGGGAGGAGATGAAACAAGGAAGATGAGAAATGTTCACAGAGCGTCTGGAAGGTTTAAATGGCACGTGGTGACTGCTAGATTAATGATTTTCTTAAATGTCTGTATGTGTCATGATAATATCTGCCAGCTTTTGGCTATTCCTTATAAAGCGTTTTGCCATTTATCCCTTCTGTCCTCCCTTTCCTCCTATCATCTCTCTATCATTCCACTCTCCTTTTCCCCCCCTTCTCCTCCGCTAATCTCCCCATCTCTCCCATTTCTCCTCTCATCTCTCATCCTTAGCCGCATCCTTATTCCCTTTTCTCTTGTTCCCAATGTTTCCCTCTCCCTCTTTTTCCTCCCTCACATCCCTCCATCTCCTCCTCCGATCTCCCTATCCCTCCTCTTCTCTGTCTATCCCTCCCACCACTTCCCCGTCCCTTTTTCTCTCCTTTTCCCAACATCGCCCTTTCCTTCCTTCTCCGTATGCCATCTCCCTGTCATCACCTTCGCCTGCCATCTCTCTATCCCTCTTTCTCCTCCTCCTTATCTCCCTATCCCCCTTTCTCCTCCTCCTCCCTATCCCTCTTTCTTCTCCTCCTCCATCTCCCCATCCCGCTTTCTCCTCCTCCATCTCCCGATCCCTCTTTCTCCTCCTCCTCCATCTCCCTATCCCTCCTTCTCCTCCTCCTCCTCCTCCATCTTCCTAATCCTCTTTCTCCTCCTCTTCCATCTCTGTATCCCTCTTTCTCCTCCTCCATCTCCCTATCTCCCTTTCTCCTCCTCCATCTCCCTATCCCCCTTTCTCCTCCTCTTTCACTCCCCATCCCTCTTTCTCCTCCTCCCCCATCTCCCTAACCATCTTTCCCCTCCTCCTCCATCTCCCTATCCCTTTCTCCTCCTCTTCCATCTCCCTATCCCTCTTTCTCCTCCCCCTCTATCTCCCTATCCCCCTTTTTCCTCCTCCTCCCTCTCCCTATCCCTCTTTCTCCTCCTCTATCTTCCTATCCCGCTTTCTCCTCCATCTCTCTTTCTCTTCCTCCTCCATCTCCATATCCCCCTTTCTCCTCCTCCATCTCCCAAACCCTCTTTCTCCTCCTCCTCCATCTCCCAAACCCTCTTTCTCCTCCTCCTCCATCTCCCTAACCCCCTTTTTCCCCCTCCTCCATCTCTCTCTCTTCCTCTTTCTCCTTGCCAAATGGCTGATTTAGAGGCAGACAGCCCCCTGGCCGGCAGCCCGTTTAAAACACTGTGGCATGGCCAGAGAGAGAGAGACAGACAGCCAGGCAGAGAGAGAGAGAGAGAGAGAGGGAGAGGGAGAGAGGTCTCTTCCCAATCCAAAGGGGTCATCAGGCCCATATGGGAGCTGCGGGATTTTCTCTGGTATTTTTAGCCGAAAATCTGCAAAAACTGTGAAAACTGCAGTGACGCTCTCCAATTTCCAGTATGTGTGCGTATGAAAGCGGTCGTTTTAGGAGCCCAGCCTTCCCTTTACTTAGATGTGTTTTCAGTGGAAACCTGCCTGGGAAGCCGCCACGGGAGGCGAGAACACATAACGCCGGTGTTTTGAATCATATTGGACTTGAGACGGCTTCCCAGAGGCTCCGGCGGCGTCCTTCACAAGTCCCCGCGATTGGAATTGACACTACATGTTGGCTATATGTTTCCCCCCTTTGGTGTTTTCAAAATCACAGAGCGCACGCCGAGTCGATGCCCGCAGGCGTCTACAGCGTCTCGGAGAAAATTTAGTTTTTTCCGCCGTAGTGCCCTTCACAGGTCTCTGTTGGCTGAGGGGAATTCATACAGAGAGAGGGAGGGAGGGATGGAGAGAGAGAGAGAGAGAGAGAGAGAGAGAGAGCATCACTCTCCAATTCCACACAAACAAAACAACTGTCGCAAGACATTAGGAATGACAAGCATAATTCAGTGACTCGTATTTATCTAATTTACAAATGGGTACACACACACGCACACACATACGCACACACACACACACAAACACACACACACACTGGATGGAGGCTGATGATGCTGATGGAGGTTAATGTTTCAAACTGCCTGTGACTAATGGGCTATGACCACTGGTTCAACTGCTTTGCTCCTGAGGAGACCCCAACACTTAACCTGCTGCCATACACACACACACACACACACACACACACATAGGGAGGGGAGAGGTTGAGGTGGGCAAGAATGGGTTTGAAATGGAGGGGAGAGGGTTGGAAGAAGAGGAGAATAATAAGGGGAATAAGGAGTAAAAGAGGGGCAGGAGAGAGGAAGAAGAGGAAGAGAAAAGAGGGGAAGGAGAGAGGAGAGAAGGAGGGAGGGAGGGAGGGGAGGCAGTGATTTGAGAGGATTAGCAGAAATGTTTGCTGACTGTCTGGTTGTTATGGGTGACGCTCGGCTACTGATGCCGTCACACCGGCCTTACACAGCATCTCTACTGCAACAACTGCTCTGTCTCTCTCTCTCTCTCTCTCTCTCTCTCTCTCTCTCTCTCTCTCTCTCTCTCTCTTCTCTCTCTCTCTCTCTCTCCCTATATCTCTTCCTTTCACCTCCTTCCTCATCCTCTCAGGAGAAGTAGGGAAGGAGGACAGGCGAGGAGGGAGGGGGAATCATGAAGAGAGGGAAACTGAGCAGGCAGGTGGAGAGATAAACAGACACACACACAGCATAATATAATATGATATGAAAGACAACAGAATGTTTTACCTCTCTGAGATCTGATTTCCTCTTGGCGGTGTAAACAGGGACAAACCGCAGAACGCGTTGTCAGCCGCGATAAGATCAAATCTGCCGCTCAGAAGATTGAAATTTGGGATTTTGTTTTCCTGTGTGCAGCCTTGACAGATTCCTTGGTGTTCGATCCAGCATCGCAGAACACTGTAGCAGAAACAAAACCAGAATGTAGACAAAATGAATCCCTAACACTGACCTAGAAGGGCTTAGTCATATAGGATGCTGCAGTATGCTGACTGCTTTGTCTGGGATCTGTATTGTGCAAGGATAGTATTAGCATATTACAAGTAGCATTACTGCACTTTACAGATCATTTGTCGTGCATTATCATGTATATTGTGTTTTTAGTGTTTATTGATGTATATTGTCTATGTTTTGTTGCTATACGTGGACTACGCAGCTGCGTAGGGCCCCTGCGACCGCTAGGGGGCCCCTTTGCGTTACCGTATGTTTTTTATCCTTGAATATAAATGGCCACTTTTGGTAACCATGCGTCCTCATGTGTTGATCTAAAACACATACATTATAAGCTCACAATGGCTAAAATAAAATGCATTTATTGTTAGATGGATCAAAAAACAACTTTTCTTTTGAGAGCTCTTTGCCTTACAAGCAAACTAATTTCAAAGAAAAAAGAAAACGGAAGAAAGCCGAGGAAGGAAAACGTTTGCAGAGCAGAGGTAAGACATGCATTTAGCTTATAACCTGTTTTTATGGAGAGCGTATTTCTGCCAGTCAGTGATCGGGGTCAAGTACTCCTCGATGCAAGCTGGAAGTTGGGGCGGGGCTACATACTTCTTCTCATGCTTTCAAGACTAGACTACACACTGCCACCCTCTGGTACAATCTTACCATTCCAAATAACCAAATAAGTCTTTATTTAAATAAGAACCAGATTACTCATCTCACCATTTCCATATGGTCAATATGTTGATTCCATTTGAAGTAAAAGGGATATGTATTCAGAAGCTCCATGTTATAGCATTATGTTGGCTTTGTCTGAACCGTTTTTTGCACTGAATGAGGATTATGGAGTTGTCCCCGATTACTTGTATCGAACTCTAGATGGCGAGCTGGAGCAGTGTGTCCAGTTTGAAGTACCTCACTATAGCTATATACTCTTCCTGAAAGGCCATGGCTCAGTTCACTATGTAAAGGATGACAGGGTCTAGATGCTCATTATTGATCACAGTAGCTATTATAAGAGCAGCAAATAATGATCACAGCAGACAAATCACCAAAAGCGTATGGAGTCTTGATAGTCTAGAAAGATGATGCTGTGTTTTGTTTCCAGATGCGATTCATCGTCCGCCCCCTGGGTCAGCCTGCAGACCATCTTCTGGACCCTGGGCTATATAAGATTAGGACCATTTTCCCTCTACTCTGGTAAAGTACTGCTCCTTAAAACTTGTATGGACCCCCCAGGCTGTTCTGAACAAGACCTCCAGCTGTCCAGAGAGTGTGGATGGTCTCAAGTTGGAGTCTCTCAGTGAACTCAGGCGACTCCCTCACTGGACACCACAGAGGTAGGAATCACTGCTTGCTGAGCGTGATATTAGCAAATTGTAAGGTAGAACAATGGACTCAACCAATAATGAATGTGATTATTATTAATAAGAACAACTTAACTCCCAGGTTCTGAACCAGACAGACAGCCACCTGGACAACACAGAGTCCACTCACACCACATCTGGTAGGAGACATTCACCTCAACTTGTGTCTGAATTGTCCAGTCCTTCCACACCGAAGTTAATTGCACTAAGGTCGGTTGAGGCATTGACTTTGCTCTTTTGATTTTCAGAGGTCAGCGAGCCCAAGAAGAAGAAGAAGAAGAAGGGAATCCGACGCTTCTTCTTCAGGATGATGAAGGCACTTCTCCGCTGCTGTGTGCCCAAGGACAAAGATATATTGTATTTGTATACTTTATTATCCCCGTGGGGAAATTTATCCTCTGCATTTGACCCATCCTATACACACACTAGGAGCAGTGGGCAGCCGCAGTACAGCGCCCGGGGACCAACTCCAGTTCTTTTGCCAGTGCCTCGGTCAGGGGCACTGACGAGGTGGAGATGTGGAGTGAAGTTTACTGTGAAGGTTTTTCTAGCTACACACCTGTGAACTTCACATGTCATTCCTGTGCCCCAGGACAGTTCAGTCAACACTTATGAACATGCATCACTATTTCCTAAGCTCTATTTTTGTAAGGCCCTAAGCAGAATTATAGTTAGACAAAACAGTCACAGACAAAAACATAATAAAAGACATTGCTACATGACCTTACTGCCTTACCTTAGCAATGTCTTATGTTTTTGGCTGTGACTGTTTTGTCTAACTGTAATTTTGCGTAGGTCCTTACAAAGCTAACGCTACCGCTACAGATGTTTAGCTTTGCAACTGTGAAGCTACCGTAAAACTTCAATTAATAGCCCAGGCTTTTTTTTGCTTCAAACACTGAACTCAACCGGCCTATATTTGGGACAGGCGTCTATATGGGACAGGCCTTTAATTCCTAAAACTCTTGCTCAGCAAAGATGGGAAATACTATCAAATTGTTTATTTACTGGTAAACCAGTATGAATATTACTTGTATAAAAATTAGGCTATCGAATAACATATCAATTACAAATCATTCATTTGATCTCGCTCCGAGAGACAGCGCATCTAGGCCAACCTCAGGCACTGTGTGAGAGAGAGAGAGACATATCAAAATACCGGTAGCCTACCTTAGAAAGCCCTTCCTCGGACAGATGTTGAAGTTCAACTTTACTTTTTCGCCATTCTCTCACTCTCTTGGGATCAACGGAGAAATGTCTTGCTGCTGCATCTCCTGAGTTTTGTTCAGCAAATTTGACAACTGACAGCTTGAATTTCAGGTCGTACTTTTTTCTCTGTGCTGCCATGGTGCTCAGCAAATGTGACTGACGTTTGAATGCAAGAAAAAAAAAATAAACTGGCAACCGGCTTCTAATTGAGACCGGCCTTTATTTGTCAAAACGTGTAGCCACACCCGGCCAGTAAAAGGGACCGGCGTCTAATTGGGACTCGGCTTTTAATTGAAGTTTTACGGTATATGCCTCTCTGTTTGACACTTGCTGACATGTAGCATTTTAGCTAACTGCCATGGACGGCGGTCTTCACTGGGAAAGTGGAATGTGCTTAAGATGCAAGATAGGCTTGTTGTCCATTTTCCTCCTGTCTGTGAGACACCAGTGTGTGAATATTTTCTGAGTGTAAAATCTGTCATGCAAGTTCTCAGGAGTTAGGCTAAGAAAGACCTTATAGTTCTCTGTGTGGGCAGCATGGAGGCTCAGTGGTTCGCACTGTCGCCTCACAGCAAGGACACGACTTCCATTCCCATCCCCGCTCCTTTCTGTGTGGAGTTTGCATGTTCTCCCCGTGTTCGCGTGAGTTTCCTCCGGGTGCTCTGGTTTCCTCCCACAGTCCAAAGACATGCAGGTCAGGGGGATTGGACACTCTAAATTGCCCATAGATCTAAATGCTGGGATAGGCCTACTGGATTAGAGTTGCACTGTTGAGATACAAAGAGATACAGATACACACACATACCTGACATTAAGCCAAAGACAATTCACTTCTAAACGTTTGTTCTCTTCTATTCTCTTTGAGTCTGGCTCATAATTTTAGGCGACGACTGCTTCAGCCTACAGCTATGCAGCAGGGCAAGAAGCATAAATTGATGATCAGAAGCCAAATGATCGCCAAGCTATGCATTTTAGTTTTGCAAGGATCTCAGTTCAAACAAGATTTTGCATAGGGCCCCCAAAAAACTGGAAACGGCGGGAGACACTTCCACAAAATTCGACATCACGGGGCTGTTAGACTCTTACTCTTGTTTTGTGTTTAGAGGGTTTTTGTGTCAATTGGAGGCTCATGACTAAGAATCCCAAAGTACTTTTAATACAAATGGCCAAAAAACAAAACTACCACTACCACATTCATTTTGAGACATTAGTATAATGGAGTGGAGTCCAGTGGAGGGGCGTTCTCTCTACTCACTCCACCGACCTGCTGCCCCGCATTAAGAAGCCCATCTGATTTATTACAGTGGGAAGTGGGAGTCCTTTAGTCCTTCCAAAAAGCTCTTTCCTCTCTGTTGAGATATCGGAGGCTGAAGTTGCTTGCTGATTGTTAGCGCATACAGATGGCTCTGAAAACTGTTGCTCTGAGAAATTATATTTTTTCATGGCTGTGTTGAGAAATGGAAACTGTTTGGCAGGCGTTGCATGTCATTTCTCAGAGAAATGGTTCTCCATCCCAATAAATTGCACTCACAATGTAAACAAAACTTCTGCATCCAATGACTTTAACTTAACTAACTAAACTATATTCCTACCTAACTACCCAACCAGACAGACTGAACTCCCTTTAAGGAGATCAGTCCAGTAATCCTAAATCAGAGGCTTTATGAACACAAGTGGCTGTGTAATGATACCTGCAACAGTCGACAGTCTACCTGTCTAATAAAAACCCAAACAAAACCCAACAAAAACTGTCTGTTGCAGCACTTCACATTCAGTTTAATGAGCATTTATCTCTGGCTGTTTCCTGCTCTCCATAGCCTCTCTCTCTCTCTCTCTCTCTCTCTCTCTCTCTCTCTCTCTTCTAGACTGTCTGCAGAAGTTTCTTGTCTAACTCTCTTCTAGTCTGCCTAACCTGGACTGCTTTCTAGTATGGTTCAATTCCACAGCCTGATGTGTGTGTGTGTGTGTGTGTGTGTGTGTGTGTGTGTGTGTGTGGGTGTGTGTGGTCGGTCTGTCTTTGGCCCACTTTGAATCTCCTCTTCCCTCTGGGAGAGTCACCGAAACTCCACATCTTATTTTTACACTCTTCCCCTCCTCTCCTCTCCTCTCCCTCCCCCCATCTCCCCTCACCCTTTTTCTCTGCCCCCCCGCCCCCCCACCTCCTCTCCTGCTCCCTTAATGTCTGTCTGTCTCAATCTCCGACTCCTCTTGGATCCCATGGGCCCATATGTCCAGAATCAGAGCGGCCTGCTTAGGTCGGTAGCGTTTCAACTGTCGCACACCATCTGGTTTTCGGGTGAAGAACACACTGCGTTAACGTTTTTTAGCCTTCGAGCAGGAGAGTCAGTTCATTTAGCATGTTTTTTTGGTGCTGAAAACATAATTTTGGCTATTTTTCTGACACTTCACATCCAAAGTGACTTATTTTCTGTTTCTATAGAACATTTTGACAGGATTCTATGGTAATCGGCGCATACATTTCCTTGTGCGTGGATCAAACCTGTCGCTTTTCGGTTCTCTCTAACCGCTAGGCCGCCCTGCTACCCCACAAAATAAAATCAATCCGCAGTTATGTGACAGTAAAAAAATCAGTTATTAAGCCGCAGTGACAACAGGGCCGATGAGCAAAGGGACCAGAGCTTCCAGAAAGCCTCTGACGCCTCCCAGTTTCTGACAGCCTGCTTCTGCCCGCTGGCTACCAAACAGCTCCGTAACCTCTGCTGTCCTTCACTGAGGAGCAGGAGAAGAAGAAGAGGAGGGGAGGGGAGGGGGAGGTGAGAAAAAAAGAGGAGAAGACAGGAATGTATTCAGGTGAGGGAGAAAGAGTCAGAAAAGTCAGCAAGAGAGAGAAAAAGGGGAAGCAAATGAAGAAGGGGTGGTGGCTTTTTAAAACTGTTTTTAAAGGAGGAGAGGAGGGTGCATGTGTTATGAGGTAGAGGTGTAAGGGGCAGAAAATGAGAAAGGCGTCAGTTTAATAAGAGATTTCTTTTTAACTGGCTTTAAAGAGAGAGGGATAGGGGCATGTGGTGAGAGAAGAGAGGGGAAAAGTTGAGGAAAAGTCATAGAAGGAGGAATAGGAAGAGGAGAGAGAGAGATGAGGAGGTCAGGGAGGAGGGTATTTAGATATTCATCAGTGGAGCGGGTCTGTCTGAGGTCGGCCTCGTCCGCTGGGTAATAAGTCACGATGCTGTTGGCGCTGGTTGAGAACTTATTTCCCCACCGGACTGAATTTGTGTGATGGAAATAAAAAAATGTCCCTGGTTCTTATTTCTAGTGCTAGTACTTCTCATACTTGGTCATTCTAGGGGTCATTTTACAGGAATATTTGCTACATCTACTGTCAAGGTGCTGTGGCTTTGACCCTTCTGCCCCTTGCTAGCCACTGCTTGTAATGTGGATGATCTAAGAATTAAAGTTTATTCCCAGGTCTAAGTTGCGAACGTCGGCTAAATGCCTACAATGTAAATGTAAATATAGAATGAGGGAGGAGGGCTGGGAAGGTTAGTTTCAATACATAATCCATTACAGATTCCTCATTAATGTGTCAAGATTATTATCTGTAATGTACTCCAATGGGATCCTCAAAGACAGCAATGAAATGTCAGAGTTAGAGTTCATTTTGGGTCACATCGCCAACAAAATGCATGTAAAATATATGTAAAATTGTGTTTATATTCTCACAATTTAATTGACTTTTCCTTTCAAACATGTTTTTGTCAGCACTGTTTATTCAGTTATCTGTGATGTGATGACTGTGTTTTACAGTAGCAGTAATAGAGTACAGTTGCAATTTTTGTGATTACATTACTGTAATTCAGTCACGTGTAACCCTTCACTTGCCAATCCTGATGATGAAATTAACAATTTAAGATAAAACACACTCAGGTGGGCTCATCAAGTACCTTACAGTACTATGAGTCCATATAGTGTTTCAGCTTTGGTGGCCCCAGTGGGAGTCACACCACTAAACCTGACAGTGTCACAGCTGTGTTCTAACCATTGAGTCACACTTTGGATACAACACTTTGGGTTTGTGGTGTTTGGTTTGTGGTCACTGCTGTTCCCAAAGAGCGTCTCCTCCAATGTTACTTACACCACATTCTGCTGGGGACATGGTGCAGGTTCCATCTTCTACTGACTGAGTATGTTTACATGCACAATGATAATCTGAGTTTAACTGGATTAGGGTAATATTCCAACCATAACCGGTCGCTCAGCTCTGTAGGAAATGAATGGCCTTCTGGTGACTTGCTGATCTCACAGTGTGAACTTCTTTAAATGTGTGACTGTGTCAAATAGGTCATGGAGGCAGTTGACCCAGATGCAGCAGCAATGTGTTTTCTAACAACATGGTGACACTCACATGTTGCGTAATGTGTTCAGCACAGGTGGCATCTCCTGCTTATAATCATTATTAGAGTATGGCTATCACCGTTATTAAAGTAGACCTATTGTGTGCTCATAGACACACCCACTGCATCTTTCGTATGTTAAAAAAAAAGTAAGTAGACGAGACCAATTCTAGGATGTAGAGATGCAATCAAAGACAGAATCATCCAGCCTCCTAGCCTCTTCTTTCATTTTTTCTACTCTCATCCCTTTATTTCCCATCAGGGGGAGGGCAGGAAGGCCTGAGATGTGCTGTGATCTACTTCCACCTACTAATCTCCCACATCTGGTCCAACACCTGGCATTTCTGAGACTGAATTCACTGATTGAGCCAGGGTACAGGTGGCGGAGTGCAGGCAGTGGACAAAATAATGGAAACACCACATGAAAAAGGACATGAACACTGAAGTAAATAAATCACAATTACAAAGGCAGCTACCGAATAACTGTCCAAGTGCATCGGACACAAAAACATGAAAGTCTTGAAAAACATGACAACATATACCAAGTAGTCACGATTTAAAGCTCACGGGTTTACATTTGGAGAAAGCCAAACGCCAGCTGTTACACATTAAACTGGTGGTGGATCTATAATAGTTTGGGCAGCCATGTTGTGGGAGTCGTCAGATCCGATTATTGCTCTGCGCGGTCGTATTAACGGCCGAGGAATATGAGGCCATTTTACGGGACCGGGAGCACCCTGTGGTGCAAACACTGTTCCCTTGTGATGCTCCCGTATTCCAAGATGATAATGCCCCCACGCACACCGCTAAACACACTCAGCAATGGTTTCATGAACACCAGGGTGAAGTCAAATGAGATCCACGCCCGCCCCAATCACCAGATCTAAACATCATTGAGTCTTTATGGGAAATTCTGGAGCCTAGAGTGCTTTTATTTTGTTATTTTCCCACCTGTTACATATACCCACTGAGACTCTGGTTAAAGGAAACGTTTGCAGGATTTTCAACCTTTTTTTAACCAGGAAAGTTGTCTAAGTGTGTTCTTTTTCATATTCTCCAGCCTTCTTTCCATATATGTATTATTGTCAATTGTGATGACAACTATTGGCACTACACTCTGCTGCTCCTGTGAGCTTCTTTTTTTATCAAAATATTTCATTATTTTCCCTTCACTTCTGATGCATAATTTGCCTCAGAAGCGGTGGGGAACCATTCTACCAGAAGAGTGTTGTTAGGGAATCAAAGCTGCAAACTCCTTCATGGCACCAAATGAAAGGAGAAAGGAGATCGCAGGGGGCAATTTGTCACTCTGACAGTTGTATTTTTGCTAATATTATAATGTGTCATCCCAAGTCATTAAACATGGAACATTTAGCCATTTACCTGACATTCATGTCCGGGGCGATTACAATGATTTAGCAGGGCTTCAGTGTCTCGCTGGAGGACCTTCAGTAATTGGCTGATGGATTTACATTGACTACTGTAGGGATTGAAAATGTGACCTTTTGGTTAATGAGAGGAAACCAACCTCAACCTCTAGGCCATCCACAGCACTATATTCATGAGAATATCCAACATGTGACATGTAGTATCTTTAACACATCACAACATATGGGCCTGATAGGATATTACTTTGATATACTGATATTTAGAGATGGGACATCAGTCATCAAGAACAAGGGGCATATTTTCTAACTTGGCAGAAGTCACGGGCCAACACAAAAGCCTGTACTAAGTCATAATAGATTAGACTAGTAGATATAGACTAATAGACTAATAGATTGTGTGTCCAATCTTAACAACTTGTCAGTTTGTCTGTGTGTCTTTCTACCTTCTGTAATGTGTTGTCTATTTGTCTAGCTTGTTTGCGGCTATATTGTTTTACTTGCCTGATGTACGTGTCTTTGAGTGTCCATAGCCTATGTTGTCCTCTTAGATATACAAATATACAACTTGTGGTTAATTAATCAGTTAAAGCAAAAAGTTGTTACATGCCTGATGAGCAAAAAAAAATTTGACAAAGAATTTGAATGGAGTCACATGACTTCTGACATTAGAAGTAGGAGCTTAAGAGGAGCCCTCGAAGGCAGCATTTTAACGTTGTAATTCGTACTAAATAAAAGTTACCTGATGCATTAAACCTGCAATAAGCGATTTCAGACCCTGTAACCAATCCTGAAACTAACGTGTGCTGTGTGGAGATTTCCGTGAGACGTAACGATGTAAACAAACAGCCACACATGTGGACCAGCTGTGTTGTTGTTTTCACCTCTTTCCTAAAGCTTGTTGTCAAAGTCGGCCCGAGAAAAGGCGAATCAATAAAGCGAGCGAGTAAACATTCTCAACTAGTAAACCTGCTACCTACCTCTTCATTTATCATTGTGGGACATGTAACCTTCAGCGGGGAAAAAATCTGGCAAAGCGAGACTGGTAACCGGCAATATTTCTCCAAAGGTACATTTATTTTAGCCATTAGCCTTTATGCATGGTTTGTCCTTAAGAGCTGCCGTCGCCCAGTAGTTTTGCTGTGTGTTTACAAATGTGTTGCAGTTGCTGTCACCCTCTAGTGGTCAGAAAAAATCGCTTAGTGTAGCTTTAAGTGGCAATTTCCCCAGTGCCTGATACAGTCCAACATGACAAGCCTCCAACCAACATTGATGTCTGAACATAATTTTCCAGCAATAAACTCACAGTTTAATTTACAGTTCAACACAGTGCAAGTGATAGTCATCTAAATTCCTCACTGAAACAAAGGCAGAGTGAGTATGGGGCAGAATCCATTCTACAAATGAAATCCCAACAGCTGACCAATTATAGATTATCCAGACACAAAGAAATAGGTTGAAAGAAAACAGTGTGTGTAAAAAGGTAAGTGTATGGACCAGCTGCCCAAATGTGTGAATACAAACGTGCACTGATGTAGACATGTATGGTGAGAAGTTGACGGACAAATTTTGCGTAAATAGATGTAGAAGAAATTAAACCAGAAAGAAATCACCAATCCCATCCCTGTTGTAAGCAATACTTCCCATCTCCATAGCTTCAAAATGTTGCTTGTGTATCTTGGCCCTAAAGGGTGTGAACAAGGCAACGTGTCGGTCAACAGGAATTGAAGCGAGACTTGCAGCATAATATACCATAGCATTAGAAGCTGCCATGTAGACAATGAGAGTGTTTAGCCATGTACTAGGGGCATGTTACCCTGCAATGTTGACTAGAAAGTTACACAGTGTGCATATCACAGTGATAAAGGTGCTGATACACCTGGCAGTTTTTTGGGCAATGTAGGCAACACTCCCAATACCAACTATTACTGCTACCAAGTGAAAACACAGGAGTAACATCTATTCAAGTGTTGCCTTGCAAAAAGATTTTCCTGTGTGATTAAATCAACAATGTGAAGGCAACTTCTTTATTAATCCTGATCATCATATTTGACCAGACATTTATTTTCCCTGGTCATCTCTGCCTTAACAGCTGAACCAAAACAGAATCTGTGTGTAATAAAGTCCTGAATTCTACTCCCAGTGACTCAACAATAAGTCCATTCCGTCTCCCACAGAAACTGTTTCCCTGAACACCCTCAGTTCATTTAAGCCACCAGTATCAACTGTGTTTGAGTGCTTTTGTGTCTACTCTGTAGTTGTGAGTTTGGTAGTTGGTTTTATTGTGTTGTTGTTTCTGCACCTTTGATTTGTCATCCAGTAACAAAACATCCATGGACTGGCTGGAAGGAGAAAGGGTCATCTATAGACCCATCAAGGTATGTGAGCATTGTTTATTGAAGTTAAATTGTAAAGATTTTGAGCTGTAATTAAAATGTAGCATAAGAGGCCTTTGAGTGACATTGTTTCATTTCCTTCGAAGGCATTGTTCTATGTGCCGATATATGAACAGACTGTGCAGCTCTGCTGGGAGAGGAAGTACCACTTTTGCTTCAGGCCCAAAACACCTGATCAATTCTGGTAAAGTGTCTCTTATGCTTATACATGAGGACATCTGATGTTTTCCATTCTGTTGTAGAAAAAACTGATGGTGCAGTTGCTGAGGCTTCAGCAACAAAACCAGGTCCCATCTGAGCTGACAGCTGAGGACTTGACTGACTGGCTGGTGGAGCAGGGCAAGAAATCTCTCAGGGAGCGGTGAGACTTATACAAACAGTCCACCACTGAACCTATCATCAACTCTGCTCATGATAAGATAATCTGTTTCTAATGAGAAGAAAATAGAGCAACAGTTAAGATCACCCTTCTGTTTTCTTTCTATTTGAAGATTGTGGAGGTTTGAACTGGAGGGTTTTGATGAGAGTGTCCAGCCTCTCGTCTCACTGGTAAGACCATGATCATGAAAAGACTCAGTTTGACGTAAATGATCACATAACACTAGATTGATCCTGTAAATATGTAAAATATTAATGGTGCATCCCATTTCTTGTTTCAGGTGTGGGAGGTGAACATCAGCATGAAAATAAGAGACATTGATTTTGAAGCCCGAATGGTGCTCAACTCACCTGAAGCCAACAGTCCTTGTTTTCAGTAAGTCACATTTATAAGATAAGATGAAACTTGAATGATTCCTGTGGGGAAATTTGGTCTTTGCAGCAGCCAATTTTAATGAGATAGATTAAAGAAAATGTGTATTTCAACTCATTTTGAGCGCCTCTCATCGACAGAGACCCTCAGATCATCCGTCTGGCTGACAAAGCCATCAGGAGCCTGATGGAGAAGCAGCAGCAGCGGCCCGGCTCCAGCCTCCTTGGCCCAGAGGAAGTGGCGATGCTGGTTGTGCCCAAAGTGCTGCAGGGCTTCTGGATTCATCCGGCGAGCCTCTCGTGCGTCATGCCCTCACTGGGGCTCAGTGACCTGGCTGTCGGACTCACCAAGGCCGTTCAGGACAAGCTCTCCTCCTCTCTGACGTCCATGGACTGTCAGGCTGCCTTCTCCCGCTCCATCCGGGATGAGAAGGTCCTTTCTATCCAGGACAAGGTCAGAGAGAAATACACTCCAGACCTGCTGGTGGAGGAGCTGAACCGCTTTGAGCCTGAGCTGCTGACCAGGATGGTTGACATCACGGTGGGGGAAATCTGTGTGATGTTCGAGCCACAGAAACACATGGAAATGTCTGCTGAATGTCTGCTGAGCACCATAGAGGTAAGAAGACCTGCTCACAAGTATGATAGAGTAGCAGCATAAGATACTGTGGAGTAAAAAATAATTAACAGGCTTCTCTCCTTCTTCAGGTGGACTCTGCTGTTGCTTCAGCTCCTCTGGTTCCTCTGAGCCTCCCTGCCAAAGGTCCTCTGGTTCCTCTGAGCCTCCATGAAGCTCCTCTGGTACCTCTGAGCCTCCCTACTGAAGCTCCTCTGGTTCCTCCGAGTCTCCCTACAGAAGGTCCTCTGGTTCCTCCAGGCCTCCCCGAAGGTCCTCTGGTTCCTCTGAGCCTCCCTACCGAAGCTCCTCTGGTTCCTCTGAGCCTCCCTTAAGCTCCTCTGGTTCTTCTGAACCTCCCTACAGAAGCTCCTCTGGTTCCTCTGAGCCTCCCTGAAGCTCCTCTGGTTCCTCTGACCCTCCCTACCGAAGCTCCTCTGGTTCCTCCGAGCCTCCCTACCGAAGCTCCTCTGGTTCCTCTGGTTCCTCTGAGCCTCCCTGCCGAAGGTCCTCTGGTTCCTCTGAGCCTCCCTGAAGCTCCTCTGGTTCCTCTGAGCCTCCCTACCGAAGCTCCTCTGGTTCCTCTGAACCTCTCTGAAGCTCCTCTGGTTCCTCTGAGCCTCCCTACTGAAGCTCCTCTGGTTCCTCTCAGCCTCCCTACCGAACCTCCTCTGGTTCCTCTGAGCTTCCCTACCGAAAGTCCTCTGGTTCCTCTGAGCCTCCCTACTGAAGCTCCTCTGGTTCCTCTGAGCCTCCCTGAAGCTCCTCGGGTTCCTCTGAGCCTCCCTGAAGCTTCTCTGGTTTCTCTGAGCCTCCCTACTGAAGCTCCTCTGGTTCCTCTGGCTCCTCTGGTCCCTCTGAGCCTCCCTGCCGAAGGTCCTCTGGTTCCTCTGAGCCTCTCTGAAGCTCCTCTGGTTCCTCTGAGCCTCCCTACCGAAGCACCTCTGGTTCCTCTGAGCCTCCCTGAAGCTCCTCTGGTTCCTCTGAGCCTCCCTACCGAAGCACCTCTGGTTCCTCCAGGCCTCCCCGAAGCTCCTCTGGTTCCTCTGAGCCTCCCTGAAGCTCCTCTGGTTCCTCTGAGCCTCCCTGAAGCTCCTCTGGTTCCTCTGAGCCTCCCTCACGAAGCTCCTCTGGTTCCTCTAAGCCTCCCTGAAGCTCCTCTGGTTCCTCTAAGCCTCCCTGAAGCTCCTCTGGTTCCTTTGAGCCTCCCTACCGAAGCTCCTCTGGTTCCTCTGAGCCTCCCTGAAGCTCCTCTGGTTCCTCTGAGCCTCCCTGAAGCTCCTCTGGTTCCTCTGAGCCTCCCTGAAGCTCCTCTGGTTCCTCTGAGCCTCCCTGCAGAAGCTCCTCTGGTTCCTCTGAGCCTGTCTGAAGCTCCTGTGGTTCCTCTGAGCCTCCCTACTGAAGCTCCTGTGGTTCCTCTGGCCCTCCATACAGAAGTTCCTCTGGTTCCTCTGAGCCTCCCTACCGAAGCTCCTCTGGTTCCTCTGACCCTCGCAACTGAAGCTCTTGCCATTACTCCAGTCCAGGAAGGCTTGAGCAGCAGCCTGGTTGGCACTGAGCAGAAGCAGGAGGTGGAACAATCCTCTGACACCACATCAGGTAGGAGTTCTTCATCAGGTTTGTTCACACTGTAGCTAATACTTCCACCAAGATGAACTGAGGCATTGATTTTGCTCTTTTACTTTTAAAAAAGACCAAGAAGAAGAGAGTCCTACGCTTCTTCCGCCGGCTGTTTAAAACACTCTGCAGCTGCTGCTGTGCAGCCGAGGAAACAGAGAAGGACTGAATTTCCTTCTGCAAAAAATAAATTCAGTCCTGCATTGCAGTCAGTCCATGTCAGTCAATTGTTTTCATTTATTTTGAATTGATGCAATGCAAAATGAAGAAATTGTCATACAGGCATTGCATGTGGTTATGATGTAAAGATTCTATGGCTGTTGGTGTTTATGAAAGACTTTCAAAACCCATTGGAAATTTGAAAAATGCATGATGATGAAGCTAAAAAACAAGGCTGTTTTTTCTTCTGAAAAGTTGATATTTTGGAGATACAAGGTCTTAACATGACAAGCGATATTTTAAATGCATGATTTGAATCTAGTAAATTCCATTGTTATTCACATCAGAGGTTTGGAGAGGTTTAACTAGACTTAAGAACATTTAAGGATACAGAATGCACCGTCATTGTCTCTGCCACACGATCCAGGCAACTGTTACTGCAGAGACTGAACCCAATAGTTGTTTGGCTGTTTTTAGATGGACTTTCAGTCAGTAAGGCCCTAACAGCCAGTTTGTGAATGTCTCCAAAGCTGTCAAATATCAGGAGCATCATCTTACCAACATAACCTAGGTCATGGTCATTTTATCTAAGAAGGCTTGGGTCTCACAAACGTCAAACAGATGGTCTGTCTCAAAAATGAGCACAAGCCGCTCCATCACACACACAGACACACACACAGACACACACACACACACACACACACACACACACACACACACCTACACACACACACACACACACACACACACACACACACACACGAACAACATAGTGAAGGAAAGCAGGATTGACCAGATAGCAGCTGCTGATACAAATCCAGAGTATGAGAGCACTACTCAAACTCTACAGAGGATTTTACATCAGGTTCTGTTTATTTGAAATGGCTGTTCATGGTATAAAACAAGCTTACCAGATGCCAGAGAGTCACTGGTTTGTTATCAAGCAGGCACGGGTGTATTCCAGTTGTTGTAACTGTCAAAGTGTCTTTAAGCAAGGCAGTTAACCTGAACCTGTGATCTTACCTCTCAGATTAATGAATGATACATCTAATATCTGTAGGGGGTGGAAAGTAATATAAATAGGGGTCCAAGCACGTAGTGCTGGAACCTGTCAATGACAAAACACCTGATTTGGCATCACTCATTGGGGTGTGGCCAAATGTTTCAACCCATAGAGAGCAGTGCAGCAGCAGTTTTCTGGCCCATGTGACTTAGCATTGCTTTATTCGTTAATGGAGAGCACTACAATGTTCTAGAAAGTGATTAGCACTGTCAACCATAGGCTGCAGTATCACACTACTTTTTGTTTAGTTTCTCTTCAGTAATCCTGTAACAGGTGTTGTAACAGGCTCAGTAGGTAAAGTATCAGCTTGTGGAAGATTGTGGGTTCAAATCCAGGCCATAACTAATAGACTGTGTGTCCGATCTTCACAACTTGTCAGTTTGTGTGTGTGTCTTTCTACCTTCGGTAATGTTTTGTCCGTCTGTCTGGCTTTTCAAATTGTACTTGGACCCCACAATTGCCTCTTGCAGTTATATTACTGCAACACAATCATTTTTACCTAAAAAGTCTATAATAAATCAGAATTTTAAAACTCCACTGAATTTTAAATCTGTTTCTGAACCTAAACCCTCACCTTAATGGTAACCTCATCCTCACTGGAGATATTATGCCTAATTATGAGCTGATAAAAGATGGAAAAATGTTGGACTGTGTTGCATGGCCCAGTCACTGAAACCTCCAGAGCAGCTCCCAGGTGTAAATGGGTGTAACTGTATGAATATGAATAAGTGAGATGTTGAGAAAGCCCATTACCTGGATAAAGGTTATGAAAAAACCTAAAAAATTCTTGACAGGGACACTCCCTGCAGACTCAACATGGCCCTGCTGTAATCTCTCTGTCTGTCCATCCATCCATCCACCATCCATCTCTCAGTGATATTTCTTTTCCACTGACATCTCTCACTACTCATTATCATCAGGACACACACACACCCACACACACACACACACACACACTGTGCACACACACATACTCAGTTGCCACACAGACTCAAACACAGCCATACACATACTTGCTTGCCATGGATAGACACTGGTGCACACACACACACACACACACACACACACACACACACACACACACAGTTACTATTTACTGTCAGTGGATAGCTAGTTAGCATGTCTCCCTTGCAGCATGCCTCCGACAGATATAAAACATGATCTGGTTGATAATGATTTCCATCTGCTGTGTGTATATTTCCCTGTGTGTGCATGTGTGTGTGAGTCATAGATCATGCCTTACTAAAACTCCTGACGTGTGCGCCTTTTTTTTCTCGCGCGCGCTTGGAGAATAACTCATCTCAATAAAAGTTCAATCAATAGATGAAATGACTCAGGTAAGGAGGCCCGAGTCCGCTGCGTCCGCGTCTTGAGTGTGTGTCGGTAAACGAGTAAAAGAATGCAGGTCAGGTAAAAGTGTCATCGATTTATGGCTGGCGTCTGAGGAGAGAAGAGGCAATTTGTTACGGAGGCCCATTAGTAATGTATGCATATCTGTATGTGTGTGTGAGAGGAAGGGGGGGGGGGGTACAGAGCATCATCATTAATACGGCTCCTCCATTAGCCTGAGTGCTGCTGTGACAACATAATGGCCGCCGCCCAGACAACGGGGGTCACCGTCGTTACGAACGGCGCCCTGGCAACCAGTGAACACTCGTGCGACGAATGCGCATGCGCAAACGCGCTCACACACACACACACACACATGCGCGCACAGCTTGGGAGGGGCAACTCTTTGGGATCCGAGAGGGTTTCTTGAACTGATCAATAATGAAAGAGGGGATGATGGAGAGTGATAGAAAGAGCAGGACGGGCGAGCGGACGAGGAAGACTGGGGGGGAAAAACTGAGTGGTTGAAAATGAGAGAGAGACGGAGTGAGTGATGGAGAGGCTTCCCTTGGGAGTTTGCTTCCGGTAGAGAGCAGTTTCAATGGAGTTACACAGGCCCCCGGTTCCCAAAAAGCATCTCAGTGGTAAGATTATCTGTTCCATTATGGAAGCGATGGACGGAGATGCGATGAGTGCTAAGATGCTTCTGTCGGGGGATCCGGGTCCTGTTTACTGTAACGCAGACGGGTCAAATGGTTCCTCAAATAAGCGGAACAAGGAGGACAATCGCTTGACTGTATGAATGTGAAGAGAAAGCATGCTCAGTTGACTTTCTTTGGCTATAAGAGATATTTTATTTTACAAGCCTTGCTGCACTGCTGCTACAGTATTGCTCCACCCTCCAAGGAGAATTTGTAACTAAACCCTCCAGTACCAATGTAGGTTAGAGGCGGGGTGAGGGGAATTCTGCCCTCTTCAATCCCCACCTCCACACCTCCATTAGCACACATTCAAATTCTGGCTAACGACAAAGCTCTTGCTGTAGTCTTGTTTGTAAAGCACTATCGATAAGTTACTTATTAATATTTCACGACTTTCCACAACAGAAAGCAGACAGGGCGATAGTCATAGCCATTATGATTACCTAGAGGTTTTGGTTTACAGCGTTCCTGACAGTGAGAAATTATGAAACAATATCATTTAGGATACTTGATTACTTTTTATTTTGTCATGCTTCCATTTTAATCCTTGACCAATGTCTTCTTTGGGTAATCTAGTTTTTCAAGATTTTTTGCTTTACTGCAAATGTGAGGCAAATTTCTCACTTTCATCCAGTTTCAGTTTCTTTCCATTGACTTTACACTCATTTGTAAATATATATATATATGTATATATATATACATATATATATATATATATATATATATACTGTATATATTGCATTTTTTAAACTAGTTAATGACATACTGTACAGTCAACAGTCGACTGTAAACTGGTAAAAACTGATAATTGAAGGTGGCCAGATGGGTCTTTTGTATCAATAGAAAGCACACAGATCATTAGACACTATATTCAAAATGAAAGCTGCAGAGAAGTGTTATAAGAGAGAGAGAGAGAGAGAGAGAGAGAGAGAGAGAGAGAGAGAGAGAGAGAGTGTGGAGGAAGAGAGAGAGAGATTAGTAAAGGTTGTAGCTCATTCCTCAGTCGGCCTCCAGCCAGTGATTGGCTCATAACAACTGCCGGCTGACTGACTACAAACTTTATTACAACAGAACAACATACAGAGCAACAGAAAACTAGGCTGGAGGAATGAAAGATGTACAGCATGTGTCTGTGTGTATGTTGGAGAAATTGAGAAAGAGTGTGTGTTTGTGTGTGTGTGTGTGTGTGAGCATGTGCAACACCAGCATGTGCAGGTGTGTGTGTGTGTGTGTGTGTGTGTGTGTGTGTGTGTGTGTGTGTTACTAATGTAAACAGCAGCAGGCAGGGTCCCACAGGCAATAAAATCTATATTTCAGGAGCTGCAGCGCTGGTGTTAGACTTCTGCCTGCTGCTTTGAAGACCAGTGCTGGAGGATTGAGGGGAAGGAGAGAGGGAGGGAGGGAGGGATGGACCAAGGGCTGGAGGGGGAAGAAGAGATGGACTGGGGAATGAGAAGGGGGGGAAAGACAGCAAGTTTAATGAATGGAGGAGGGTGGAAAAGAGGGCAGAAAAGAGAATGGGGATTGATAACGATCGCCAAAAGCGGGACCAAGTGCTGATACTAGGCTGTAAGATAACTCACCGCATAATAGTCTGTATCACACAGTGCTGCTCAGCAAATTAGATGAAAAATAGATGAAATGAAAAATACTACTAACTTAAATTTGAATAAATCATCCTCTCCATATACCCACAAGACACTATTTCTGCATTTGGAGGGCATATAGAGAACAGATCGGATCTTACCCATGTATTTCTGTCCAGCACATAGTTTAATAGAAAAGAAAAGAAATCCAGTCTTCCCTATATGTCTGGCTTCCAAGGACGTCTCGCCATGTGACTCATACCGAGCAGCGCGAGCAGCCAATCGCATGAGAGTTTATTCAATTATGCGAATAAACAGAATAAGTCGGGGGTACGCACTGATGCAGTGTTGTGATAGAGAATTCCTATCAGCCAATTTTATGGTTTGATTTATGACTGGCGCCTGAGTCATCGGGTGAAGTAACCCACAGTACGCCGTCTCCATGTGACTGTATGTTTCTATATTCTCCGCAGCGAGACTCGATTATTACACAGAGTTTTTAAGAGTTCTGTTCCAAAATGCTATATATTGATTTTGGAAATGAACCTTTACATTAAGTTCATCATTCAAAATCGATTGATGCTATAGAAGATTGAGGCTGTGAAAGGACTTGCGTTACCCACCATGCTTTAAAAATAATATATAATACTGCATGTTTTACATATGTGCTATCAATGATTTTATTTTATGGTTTTGTAAACATTTGTGTCTGTTTTTACTGATACATGTCTCATTTTGGAAAGTAAGTCTTAAGTAAGCAAGTCTTGGGTGTTGATGTGCTTGCGGACTGTCGTGATGCAAGTACTATTTTTAAGAGGCACATATCACCTGATGAAACAACTGGTGCATCTGGGTCAGTCTCCTCTGTGACCCTTTTTACATGTGCAAATTTAAAAGCCTGAATGACATCAGACTAAGATGTTTACATGGTCAAATAAATTGAAAGATTGAGTGGAAATCTAGGTGTGTTAACTAAAGGGTTTACATGAACAATTGTTCTAGCTGGGATATTACCCTCATTAGGTTAAACTCAGATTATCATTGTGCATGTAAACATACTCAGTCAGTAGAAGATGGAACCTGCACCATGTCCCCAGCAGAATGTGATGAGGAGACACTCTGTGGGAAAAGCACTGACCACCAACCAAACACCACAAACCCAAGCTCCTGTGGCTTAAAGGATAGAGTGCGGCTGAGTCCCACCCATGCTGGAAAAGTGCTACTGTAAGGATCCACCGAATGGGAGTAAGCGGCTGAGTTCTTCTGCTGAGTGTATGGGCGCGTCTCCTGTCTCTTTTCATTTCAGGTTGTGGTTCTGCAGCTGGGCAGCATCAGCATCCGTTGTGGTCCTCGACTCTTCCTCTTTTCTGGTGGTAGTTGTTGTCCACAGTGACCGAGTCAGCGCTGATGTCACTCTTGACGATGACCATGATGATGATGACGACGATGACGACGGTTTCTTCCATCGGTTTTTCATGGGAGTTTTTCCTTGTTCCCATTGGTGGTGTAAGGATGGGATGCGTCGCTTCCATTTATTGTTCCATCATGTGGGCGTTGTGAAGCCCTATGAGACTGTAACTGTGATTAAGGGCTATACAAACAAATGTGACTTGACTTCAGATTAATCAAACTAAGGCGTTTACATGACACTGCTATAATCAGAGTATTGCCTTAAATCAGGTTAAGATCAGTGTAAACAAATAGTAACTGCTGATCAACTGATCTCCAAGTTCTCAAAGCCACTCTTTTGGCTTTTTCAGTTGAGAATCAGACAACCCACTTAGTAGCTATTAATTCATATGTGTGTGTGTGTGCGTGTGTGTGTGTGTGTGTGGTTATCGACTGCACTCACCCAACAGGTCAAAGTCCATTTAAATGTAAATATATGCACTCGGTATGAATGTGATTCTGATAAGGACAAAGCAAACATTTGAAATACGAGGAATAAAGGGAATATTGTCATAGATAAATGCAGAGAAGTGGGGCTAAGTGAAAAAAAAACAAAAACACATTTAAACATCTATTTTATATTTTTGTTAGTCCCTAATGATGTGAGCCGTGTCACATTTTACATATTTGGCTATCTCTGATGTCAAAAGTCTTCATAATACCATTATGAATCAATAGGCTGAGATGAAAGATGCTGAAATAATCTCCCCACTGACTACGGCATTGTTTGAAACATGCAAATGAGAGGTATTGCCATGCCTGTCAGATAACACCATGGGACAGGGAGTTAATATAGAAATGAATAATATCAGCTATTCATGCATTTGTATGATTTTGTCCTGGTGGGCTGCATGAGAGCAGCCTGACACTCCTGCTGAATTCACAATATGCTTTGGGGTCATTATTCCGCCTCAGTCTGCCATCTCTGGAGTAAATTTCTATCACGCCAAAAGGAAGAGGGCATTATTCCAACTGCCTTCAGAAGGGATTGGATGCTCGATAACCAATCAGACAGAGAGAGAGGGAGAGAGAGAGAGAGAGAGAGAGAGAGAGAGAGAGAGAGAGACTGACACGAAGATACACAGGTCAAATGTTTTGATGCACCTGAACACTTGGTAGGAATCAAGCATGGGTGTGTTTGCACCTGTCTGTGTGGATTTCCAGAGTGTGTGTGTGTGTGTGTGTGTGTCTGCATGTGCGTGGGTGCGTGTGTGTGTGCGCGCATGCATTAACTCATCGCAGAGTGGATGGTTATGCTCTCAAACAGCACAGTCTGGTTGCATAGCAACAAACTCACTCCCCCTTCCCTCCATCCCTTCTTCTTCTTCTTCTTCTTCTTCTGTGTGAGCGTTTGAACTGCAGCACAACCTGAAAACATTCTTAACGAGTAACGCGTTCACACACTCACCTCTGAGTGTGCCGGTGTGTGTGTGTGTCTATGTGTGCGCGTGTGTGTGTTATGTATGCCTGTTATCTATGGGTGCGACAGAGCTGAACACATCAAAGAGAAAGAGAGAGAGAGAAGTCCTCCACCCAGTGCTGCAGTATCAGCAGGAGAGAGAGAGAGAGAGAGAGAGAGAGAGAGAGAGAGAGAGAGAACTATCTGTATCAAGCCTGCAGTTCAGCTCTGTGGGTGAATATTGATGTTTTTTACTCTTAATATCGATGACTACTTCAAAGTCTGGCCTGCTCATCTACAGTGCCTTACTTGTTTTATCCTTCTTTCGCTTTCAACATCCCCTCTCTCTCTCTCTCACACACACACACAGCCTGAGCTCGTACAGTAGAGAGGGAATTCTGCATGTCTTAACAATCACATTACCCCCCTCCCCTGTCCCCCCGCTTGCCTCCATCCCCACCTCCCCAGTGGCCTAGTTAGAGAAATATCCATAACTTCTTCATTTACCACTCCAGTGCAGCACACTGGATAATTCACTGTACCAACACACACTGCAGAACTGGGTTTTATCATCCAGTTGACTGCTGTGATATCGCTCTGCTGTCACTGGATAACATGCTGCTCTGATGTATTGTGTGTGTGTGTGTGTGTGTGTGTGTGTGTGTCCCTCTAGTGCGACACAGCCTTGAGGCATCATCTCCATATTAAACTGTGACCATGCAATGTAATGCAGTCATGTATGGACACAATTATCAAAACAGTAAACCCACACAAGTATAGATACAGATTAAGCGTGTGTGTGTAAGCTTATCTTTGGTGCGTGTGTGTGTGTGTGTGTGTGTGTGCGTGTGTGTTGCCTGCATTTACTGTGTGTGTCAGCTGGGTGTGTTTTGCGCTTAAAGTGTGTGGGGAGCGCTGAGGTGTGTGTGATGCCCTGTATTGGCTGTGGCAGGATGGTATTATGCACTTGGCAATATGAGAACATTGGATTTGGATAAACAAAATTCTAATGTGGTACCTCGCTGTGAAGCTAGGTTGTTATGCCCTCAGTAATCCAAACATTAATAAAAAGCTAAACCCCGCCACAGAAAAAAAACAAAAAACAAAACACAGGATTGGAGAAATGCTCTAATGCTGTTAGCGGCAGAGTGCAGCGTATAAGGGCATGCACTCTAGCTAAAAGTCTGCTAATGATATTAATAAAAACCTAAATGCCATGGAACTGACCAAATGCTGTTTGTATACACACTTTTGCACAGTTGTGTTGTGTGAATGACTCAACATGTTGCCTGTTGGACCCAAGAAGGTGGGTTGCTTTTGATTCTTTTGCTGGGTCATTTTTATTGGTATATTTGTTTATATCCTGAAGCAGAAAAAAATCAAGCTGCATTTTACTGCAGGACAAAATTGGTTAATTTCAGCTTATCGAGTGTAAGTATTTCAATACATTTGGTACAAAAAGAGTACAAAAAACAACTTTGTTTTTCAATGAGGACACATGGCATCCTACATGGCATGTGCTAGAGACGTGATTCAGATATTTCTGATATACTACCTTATGTCAGAGTTAAAGGATGTGATGTTCAGTTGACTCTTGGGTCTGGAAGTACTCTGCAATTATGCCAATAGTTCATTCTCTTTGGAACAAACCAGAGTGGCAAAGTTGACTTGCATTTTTGTATTTGGTTCATGTAGGTTCACACTGCCCAATCTCAAGTGAACCAGGGCTTGTCAACAAAAGTCACATGACTCGCAAGTAGCTTGTTTATTGGACAGTTTTGGTGACCTGTCATCCCACAGGGTTAGAGGGTTTGGCAACAGGAGGCATCAAAACAAATCTGATTCCAGTCCCTGTAAGTTTAACTAAGCATGATGGACTTGTCTGCACTGTTAGTTGTAATTGACCTTCACTGGTGTTCATACCAGTTTATAACACATGAATAAATAGCTGAACATGATCAGTCCAGATGTCATTTTGTTATGCTAGGATTTCCAAGCATGAGGAACTGCTGGCTATCAGATATCAACATCCACCTCCTTATACCCATAAACCCTTGTATTTTGGGCTCGTTTCCTGTAGTTGGTTCGGATTACATTCTCACTCCTAATGAACCGCATCGCAATTGGAAGATGACCAAGACCCACATTTTCAAACGTCTTGGTGTAACCAGTTATTTGGCAAGACTTTCGAATGGCATTGTTCTCACCCGCCCGAACGAACTGAACTAAAGGAGTAAAACCTCCAGAGTTCAAATAAACGGACCCAGGATCCTGGATCACCATGTCACCTACGCAGTACATGCACCACCCAGGACATGCACCACCCAAGCCAAGTTAACGATGCTCCACACAGCCCTATAGGGATGGTGCTTTATGAGGTGAAGCAGGCCTGTCTGCAGTTGCCGCAGTATGTTGGATGGGTTCATCAAATTTCATGTTATGAGGCTCATATAGCCAGGATACAACCACCATTAGCAGTAACACACCTCAGCACTCACTAAATTTACATGGCTGTTAAACTCTCATGTTACATGCCTCATATAACCTAGGTATTATTACCTCCAGCATTAACAGTAACACACCTCAATAGTCAGTGTGTTATCAGTGCAATATACTAAATAAGATCTCCTCTTCCTCTCATTTACTTCTCCTAGACATTGACGAGTTTCATTTAAAATCAGTATGAGATTTTGATCATTTTCTCAAACAAGCCTTGGCTTGTCTCACTCTGGTATATCATGCTTCGGACTTAGCTCTTTCATTTGGTTTCTCACATGTCTTAATATGGGTCAGTAAGGAGAAACATCTCAGAAATCTAACAGCAATCTGTGTGCAAATGTCTACAAATGAAATATCACACTTTTCTTATTTGTCTCCAGCACTTATTACACTTAATGCAGATGTATATTCTCATGTGCATCACGTTATTGCTCCTAAGCGGGGATTTAGGAGAAATAATTCAGATATCATTGATCCTACACACTAATACAGACTCTACGTTGCCACACACAGATATGGACATACTCACCATGCACACACACACAGTCCACATGGATATATTCTTAAATAAATAAACACACTTCTGCATGCATGCTGCACTTATGCGTCATACACTTACTGAAATAGACACACACACACACAGGTCTGATTCTAGTGTACAGAGTAGAGGACAGTAGATGAGAGTAGGGATCTCAGTGTAGCGGGATGTCCTTCTTCTTCTTCTCTCTCTCTATCTCTCTCTCTCTCTCCCTTTTCCTCTCAGACGTACAGCAGAGAACATCCACCTTGACACACCCATTGCAACTGCCAAGACCACCCACACACAAAGGAGCGGTGCGCTGAACTTTGAACGGCTGCTCAGATCACAAATAGCATCCCAGCTCTGGGGAAAAGGGAAGGGGGGGTAGAGTGAGGGGAAGAAAGGGCAGGCAACGCAATGGGAGGAAAAAGAGGGAAGGAGGGAAGGATGAGGTAATGAGAGGGAGGGAGGAGGGGTCACTTCAACCTCTAAACTTCTCTTAAACCTTCCTGGGCTGGATGACAGTATCGGCTCTCACTCTGTGTCCTCTCTCTGGCCTCAGCAAACCACTGCAATCAACATGAGCATACAAGGATTACAAGTAAATTACAAAGTAGCATTATTAACATTATTATCCATGAGATCCTTTTTTTATTTTCGTACTAAGCGTTCATCGCTGTGGTGTTTCTGCACTGCACTTCCCAGAGATCACCTGTCAATCAAACAGTGTGGGCGGTACTGCGACATCTCTTTCCTTGGATTTTCTGTTGATGAAGTTTGAGTTTCTGTAGGCGGCGCTCTTTTCTTCTTTGCGTCTGTTCAGCCATGGAGGCTATCACTGCTCATGCTAACTACCTAGTTCTTATTATTCTTCTTGTTCTTCCAAAAAAAATGCTGTTGCTGCCAACTGTCCTCCAAGAAAAGAGAATGCTCAAAAAGTCGCTAGAAGTCACCAGATTATATCATGCGATAATTCGCATATGAATGACGTCACCGCGTTTATTTACCAGCAAAGTGGGAATTTGAGAGAGGCTCCTGCTCAACCCCCACTCTTAATGGAGGGAAGGGCTATACTGTGTATGGGAAGCGCTGCCACCAGACCTCTGGGTTAGACAAGCAAGCAGCACAGATGATGCATGATGCATTGGCATTAGCTGTACCCATTTGTCATCAATGAGTCATTTTTGAGAAATAATGTCGCCAGGGGAGTCTGGAAAGTTGCTAAATCTAGCGACCAGGTGGCCCAAGTTGACAACAGTGGCTGCTGCTGCCAGAAACATAAAACGCATCACTTCCTGTGGGCCAGAGGATTTTCCCCGGGAAAGACTTACCCGACACCGACAAAGCAAATGTAACTGCTTTCATGAACTGGGTATAGATTGAATCACTATTGAGTTATATCAATCGCCGATAAGGAGTAGCAAAATGGACATTTATTTGAAATGTCATAGATTATTAGACTACTTTGAGCATTTTGCTGATGCTGTTATTCAGAGCGAATGGTAAGTGCGAATAGTTTGGGAGACAGTTTTAAATACTTAGACTAGAAATTGAGTGGTGCTTGGTTTAATTGTGTGTGTCGGTGTGTGTGTGTGTGTGTGTGTCTTTGTCCCACATTGCCCCTCAGTTTAGGACATTTATCAGTATATTGGGCAGCAAGATATGTGGTGTTTCCCTAACCTAGACATCTTCTTAACGTAGAATTGTTGCCATTTCTAACTTGCCAGGCATTTGAACAGCTTATAAGGTAGAAGTGTTGCTTCTAAATCAAATAAAACAACACTCTTTATGATGTGTCAAATATTTGAAACATAATTGGTTACTGTTTTAGTCAGATCTGCAACAGCATGCACCAGTAACTCTAATCACATTCAGCTTTAGATGCACAAGAAATCTAACATCACATATGAGACACAAGATAAAATAAGGAACTTACAACTATTGTTCACATCTCATAAAAATTCCTAACAGCACACAGCTGCATTCACACTTATAGCTTGTATACCAGGGACTCAAAGTCATCTATTTGTATGAATGTGCATGTGTATGTGTGTGTGTGTGTGTTTGTGTGTGTGTGTGTGTGTGTGAGAGAGAGAAGAGAGTATGTGTGTGTGAGTTCCCAGTCTATAGAGAATGTTCTGATCCATATTCATCAGCCACTGTCTAATCCAGGCAGAGTGATGGTGCCTTATGAATTATACATAACCAAACTGGGTCACGTTCAAGACAACTGAGCGTTAGCCGATGTTAGCTTTGACAACGCAGATTTAGTCCTATAGATTCTTACTGCCCTGCAGCTACGTTTTGGCACAGACATGTTCTTGTAATCATTCTACTCTGCTCTTATGTGTGAGTGTGTGTGTGTATGTGTGAGTGTAGGTGTGAGTGTGTGTGTGTGTGTGTGTGTGTGTGTGTGTGTGTGTGTGTGTTTGTGTGTGTGCAAGTCTCCAATTCAATCAATTTAATCCAAAGGGAAACCACTTTTCATTGCTTATTGATACTACAGTCATTCTCTTACTCCATTTAAGATATGATATGTGCACCTTTTTAAGAAAATAGATTCTACAGACAATCCACTTCTTGGCTGAATTGAAAATGAAAGTCTGGCACATTATGTGTGCATGCATGTTGTAGCTATGTATGAATGTCTGTGCATGATGATCTATGCATGTGTTGTGCAAGTGTCTGCATGTTTTGAAGTCTATAGATGACATGTATTTGTCTGCATATGCGTGTGTGTGTGTGTGTGTGTGTGTGTGTGTGTGTGTGTGTGGTGTGTGTGCTGGGTGAAGGGATCTTAGCACTGGCAGCTGTTAGAAGACTATCTAAAGAATTCAGGGGCTAGACGGGTCACAGGACAGAGGGATAGATTTGGGGGTGAATTAGTATCCATTACTGTGACAAGCCGGGCAGTTTGACCATTATTTTGTAATAATGGTCCCCTGTGTGTGTGTGTGTGTGTGTGTATGTGTGTGTGTGTGTGTGTGTGTGTGTGTGTGTGTGTTCTTGTATTTCTGTCTCTGTGAGAGCCAGGTTAAATTTTAGACCTTTGAAATTAGGACATTTTCGCAAAGTGAGGTAATTTGTTCAATTTTGTTCAGTGATGTCAAGTTCAGGCCTGTTCTCTGGGGGTTGTCGAAAGGCATTCTGGGAAATGTAGAAAATCACTAACTGAAGTAGATGATGCAGGTTGAGGGAAAGTTAACTACAACACTTCATCACAAAATAACATAACATAACAGATTTTCTAACAGTGTAAGAGTATCCAAGGGAGTTAGAAGTGATGAGGGTTAAGTGTTAGGGAATGAGTGTAGTCAATGGAAGGTCCTCATTAGTGTAGTAAAACAAAAGTGCGTATGTAGCCTACATGTGTGTGAGCATGTGTGTGTTTCTCAGTGTCAGGTATCAGCACCTGCTCCTCTCAAGACCTGAGAGCCGACACTACAGCTAGGAGAGGAGGAAGGGATTAGAGCAGTGGTTCTCAAACTTTTTGCCCCCCTTTGGAGGAAGAAAAATGTTCATGCCCCCCGCCCCAACAAAATGGGCCAAGTTTAACTTTACTGAAATAACATCAAGATCATGAACATTCCTTTCACCTTTCTTTCAGTAATTTATGTTGTGCAAATAAAAAAAGCAACTTCCACTTCAACTTTATCAAACCACTTTTTGTGACATTTGTCACTAGATTGCTCCATCAGTCTGTGTGCTTTTTCAAAAATAAAGAAAAATAAAATAAAATTTGCAATCACTTTGCTAGAACGGTAACAATAAAGTTCACTAGATTGCTCCATCAGCTGCCAGAGTTTTCAGACATAAAATACACACTGGTCTCTCCTCATCTCCCACCACATTCACTGTGAACCCGAGAGCAAGATAGGCTTCATCATATTTTCTTGACTTGGTTTTTGGTTGATTACCGTCGCACTTTGTCTTGTTTGTCTCGGAAGCATCGCCTGTTTTTCTTTTCGTCCCTGTCAAATATCTCTCCATTCTGTAAACCTACAGACTCTCTGTCTGAATGAACACCATTGCTAACGTGAAAGCACGGTTTCTTTATTGTTCCGCCGTGAAAAAGATTCCGACGTCAAAACATTAGTTCCGCACTACATTTCCCCCCCCCGGTCACGTGCCCCCCCTGTCAAGCCTCTGTGCCCCCACACACTTTGAGAAACGCTGGATTAGAGAGAGACCGAGAGAGAGAGAGCGAGAGAGAGAGAGAGAGAGAGAGAGAGAGAGATTCTCTAGTTGCTAACCTTCACCACACCCACACTCCTCATCTCTCTCTCTCTTTCCCTCACTCTCATTCTCATTCCCTCTCTATTTCCCTCTTACTCCACCCTGAATGATTTTTACATGCAGCAGAAATATCTTCATAGCTTCTGGTTACTTTGAGACATTGTCCCCGTTGTGATATATATATATATATATATATATATATATATATATATATATATATATGTATATATATATATATATATATAAGCTAGCTAGTAAACTCTTAGCTAGCTAGCTAGCTAGAAAGATAGATACTAGACAAGAAAAGAATGATGTATGTACTATTTAAGCGTCCAGTGTATTTTTAATGGATTTTCCAGTTATTGTGAGTCAGAGTATAGTAGGTCTGTATGTACATAGTATGTAGTATGTAGGCTACAGTTTCAGCCTGGGTTCAGTTTAAATAAAAGATGACTTGATAGCATGGGAAAGCCTCTGCACTGGAGACCACATGCTTTCAGGAATCTATACAAGTGGAATAGGCACACCAAGAAACAGGAGGCATGCTGGTAATGTGTTTATACATTTACACACACGTGTGCAGGCTATACACACACACATGCACGCAACTACAATGTATCTATATCAATACTCATTTTATATCAGAAATTTGTAAATGACAAAGACAAAAGGGACATGCAAAGATAAATCATTAGCAGCCTACTATAAGAAAACAAGCTAAATATACACTGTAGGGTTATTTATATGAAATGAAGTTATTTGTCTCAGATAGGCTTTTCATTAATGTAGTTCGTTTTTTTGAGTAAAAGGACAGAAAAGGTCACTTGACTGCTTGTTTTTTCATCTATAATATGATACCTTCCTTTATGTCCTTGTCTTTTTGTCCTGTGAAGTTGTACTTTGTCAGTGTTAGGGTTAGGCAATGTATTTTTTTTAGGATTTTTGTCTAAATAACAAAAAAACAGCACACATCGATATACTGGTTAAGATAAAAAAGGCACGTGCTGCTAACAGACAAACACACACATACACACATACACATGCACACACAGATATACACAGACATACACAATGCACGTCACATGCAGTCATATTGCAGGGGCTTATACATACAGGGAAGGAGGGATACACTGACCCATATTGCAGGTGATTGGTGTATGATGGCAGGGCTGAGAAGGCATCTCTCTCTCTCTCTCTCTCTCTCTCTCACGTACACTCATACACACAAAAACAAACACACACACAATGTTTTCTTCACTCTATGTGCTGTCATTCCTGTCTTTATTAACCAAAGAGAATGTTCTGTTCCCTGCATCCTCTTTTAACTCACAATAACAAAGCATGTTTTCTCTTACCTCCATCACTTCCCTCCATCAGTTTCTCCCTCCCAACCCCCCCTCCTTTCTCCATCTCTCCCTCCCTCAGTCATATTCTCTCCTCTTCCACCCATCCATTCCTCCCTCCTTCCCTCCCTACCCATCATTCCTTCATCACTGCTTCCCTCCCCATCACTCCCTTGTCCTCTCTCCCTCCTCATTCCTCCCTCCATCACTCCCTTCCTCCCTCCATCATTTTCTCCCTCCCCATCATTCCCTTTCTCCCTCCATCACTCATTTCAATTCAATTCGATGAGCTTTATTAGCATGAAGTAGCCTACAATTCAGCATATATTATCAATAATGACGATAACATGAACAATGATGCTAAAACAAATGCAATGAATAAAAAACATTCTAATATACGTTTTATACACTCTCTCCATCACTCTCTTCCTCCCACCATCACCCTGCCCCACCATGCCTGCACTCAGGTGTCATTAGATTATGTATGTGCCTGTGTGTGTGTGTGCGTGTGTGTGTGTGTGTGTGTGAGTGCGTGTGTGTGTGAGTGCGTGAGGGGGCGAGAAAGACACAGATGCGAGTGCGTGTCTGATTATTTGATCTCCATCCTGAATGTTAACATCACCTGCTCTCTCCTCCTCTCCCTCCCCCCTCTGTCTCTCACTAGGTGACATTATGACATTATGAAATGAATGAATATGAAATGAACGATGAAGAGAAGCGCTCATCGTTTCCATAACACCTGGCATTCAGAATGAATTAGGAAAACAATACATCGTCCAATTACTTTCAATTCGTTGCACCGGTCACTCTAGAATGACAAGATTTCAGCAACTATCCATCTCAACCCATTTCTACTATCGTCTCTCTCTGTCACACACACACACACACACACACACCCTCTCTTTCCCACCCTCTGTCTCTCTCTGTCAGCAAAGTCATTTGTCAGACAAAAAAACAATTCCTACTTAACTTCACTTTGTGAGGTGACTTTGCGAGTCGAACGACAACAAGAGGATCGAGAACAAAGGTCACAACGCGGGAAATGAAAACGACACACACTGCACCCACAACCGACGCAGCAGATGTTCTTTTCCCTTATTTGAACCGTTTCCATTTGACGCTCCAACTCCCTCTTAAGCTCTAGTAAAGGACAGAGAGACATCTATCCTAAGCCACTGCTACAGCTCTCTCACACACGCATACACACTCTCTTTCTCTCTCTTTCTCTCTTCCTCTACATCTATGACTTTAAGGTCACTACCATCACCATGTGCATGAGTTGTGTCCAGGCTGTTCTGTTCCCCACCTGCTACCATGCTCCCATCAGCTGAGGCTCTTACGCTCCAGTAAAGCAGAACGAGTATTTACAATTTTTAATTTGAGGCATTTGGCTGACGCTGCTGTCCACAGCGACCTGCGATGAGTACAGCAGTAAAATTAACTTCATTACCTACCCAACATTGTAAGCAATCAATAGTAAAGACTAAGGGTCAGAGCCGTAGCGTCCTAATAATATCCCTGCGATTATACAAGAGAGAAGTGCTAGAAATAGAAAATAAGAGCAAAGGAGAAAAGATCCTGTTTTCCTTTTTCAGTGCGATATTGAGAGCAAGAGATTGAGCGAGGGAGAGAGATTCACAAATTCACAAATCCCCGTTGCTACAGTCCCCCGGAAAGGGATTTTTCACAGAGAATTGAGTCTGAGAACTCCCAAACCTGGACAAAATGAAAGCAGAAAGCAGATTATTGGGGCTACAGTGACAGATGCTTTTTGCCTTGCTGTTTTTTTTTCTGAGTATTAGAACGTGCGATCACAACTTTAGAAGCAGTAGACCTATATAACTGAGGAAATACAATTCTTTAATACATTGAACATGCATGCCAATTGGTTTTCAGTTGAAACATTTTCATTTCTTATATAAACATATGCATTTGTTTTGCCATGGCTTGATGAATGGGACCCAATGTTTGACCCAATGCCTTGTTAATTGGGTAAATCCTGCTGAAAGCCTGGTTCCCTGCATTTATGCGATGCGGATACAAATTTGATTCAATATTCCATGTTTGAAAAATGGTGCAGTGGAGATTTACCATTTCCCTAATCATTTTACATTCCATCTGTTTGAAATAATAGCCTACGGTATTCCCAGAGTCTCACCAGGAAAATAACGTTGTTGCTTAAAATGTAATTGTCACCACTTTGCAGAATAAGTGCGCTTGGGAGCAGAATGAAATAATTTGACATGCGAATACAAATGGGCTTGGCCACACAGCTTTGGCCACAATGTACTAAGCACCAGCTGGCCGTGTCTAAGCCTTGGCACGCACTGGCAATGTTGCTGATAAGTGGCTACTGACTTGTACTGACATGTGGCGCGAGTCTGTACAATTTGATACCGATTTCCCCAGTAATAATAGTCCTCAGAGAACTGCTGACTTACTATCAGTGACCTAGTGTTTCACATCAGAAATACATTTTAGAGGAATAAAAGTGAGGATATCCATTTTTTAGAAGAAAAAAAAAAATATATTCAGAATCTGAAGTTAAACATTCATAGTCTCTGTAACATGGAGGATCCAGTCTGTGAAAACATAATTTCGTCATCCAAGACCTTTGCTCATTGTCCAATAATTTGGTTCAATTTTTTGTTAGCTATTATTTTTTAGTGAGTGGGTGTCACTTTTTTAAATGGTGGAAATCATCTCATCTCTCCCATCTATGCATTTGTGACATTTTGCAATGCTTCATCATTGCTTTGGCTCCATCCCAGAGACACAAAGCATATTCTACACAGCTGTGAAAAACGCTCAGAGCTTTTTTCACAGAACACTGACAAATGCGTTCAAGAGCAAATATTTTTGTTCTCAGTTTTTTGTTTTTTCACCAGGATGAACTCCACATCGTGCTTCCCCAGTCCTGCTGTGCAAAGCTGGAACGAAACAGCTTCCGGTCTGTAGGATTAGTTCATTATTAGGAACAATAGTATTTCTGTTAGAACAATGAATCTAGGCCACCAGGAGTGACCAAATGCCTTTCTAATGCGTTTTAACTGTTTGAAATTTACCGCTGACTAATGACGCTTATGCAAGGGAAGGGAAGGGCAGGGTGATGTAACCACTGTCACCGACACAGCAGGAAGTCCACACAACACACTTCCTGGATTTGGGTTTGGTTCTAATCCGGCTCCTTACGGTTAAATATAGAAGAGTAATGTCATGAAGCTGCTATGTATAAAACTGATGACAGATCACCAATCAGATCGCACACAGCCATGCATGTATTCAACATGGCTTAAGATAAAAAAAACAAATCTTATTCCATCCCATTTTCTTAGACCTTCTAATAATAGTCCAACTGGGGCCATCTATGCTAAATACTATGTGCTCATTGTACATTGCACTGAGCTTTGGATAAAAGTGTCAAGATAGGAATTGGTGGAATCAAAGTTTAACAAAAGATTATAGTTTAAACGTAACTAGCTGTATCCTAGGCCAGCGTCATGGAAACTTTCTTCATCCTTTCATCCAAATGCTTAATTTTGTGCCACAGCATCTCTACATTAAGAGAAATGTCAAACCTGAGATGTCATTTTGCTATTGTAGTGCCATTACTTCACCGGTACAAATGTCCCTATTATCTACATTTCTACTTGTTGCTACCATGACATGCACAGCAGGATCATGGCAGTAGTTACAGCATTTGAGATAATTTTTTACAGTCTTTTAAATCTTTAGTCTAATTTTACTTAAGCTTTATTTATCCATGTATTCCCTTTGAGATCAAGGCTTTTTTTTTCTTTACTAGGGAACTTCCTACAGCTATTATTGTCCTTTATAAAACACTAGCCAGAGCTTTTTGGGACATCAGGAGCATTTCTCTCCTATGTACAGTATGAGCATCTCTTCAGATAAGTCAGGGTGAATGGTGGCTCACACTGCAACTGCCCCTGGAACAGTATGGGGTTCAGTGTTTAACTCAAGGGTAAGTGTTATCTCTTCTTCACTGGATTCAGAATCAGTTTTATTGGCCAAGCAAGTTTCGACTTGTGTAGGTCACATTGTCGCATAACACAACATAAAGATTATACAAGTAGCATATGAAAAATACAAAAGCAGGAGGCAATTCTAGTGAACTCCACGCCGCGTAGAGAATTTAGATTTTTCTTGTTGTCTGGGTGTCTCTGCTGATGGGATTCACAGGATTATCGCCCCTCCTCCAGCCTGGTGACTGATCACTTCATCAATAATCTATACCCAGACCTGACCTTTGCTTGTGACCCTAGCGCATGCGCGCGCACACACACACACACACACACACACACACACACACACACACACACACACACACACACACAACTAAGCCAACAAGACACACTGACTTGGGATTGAGAACATCTATTGGGCAAGGTGGCACATCCACCAACTTTGAGAACAAAGCTTTTGGTGAAGTAAGCGTTGAGTCATTGGTACTGATCACCAACCCTATTAAACCCCTGCAGGTATATTATTATGGTAATTTTGTGCTATGGAGCACTAGCCCCTTTAAGAACAAATTAATTAAATTTAATTAAAGTCCCATGATGATATGGAGGTGAAACAGGATGGCAAAATATCAACAGATATTCTGTATTCTCTAGATACAGACGCAATCGGGTTACTCACACTCCTTGCAACCAATACACACTCACACAGCTCCCCCTCTCCTCACCGCATGCATATGTAACTCCTTGTAACACACACACACACACACACACACAAACGCATACATTAGTGAGATTCAAGCAATCTGGAGAGTGATCTGTTGGTGTAAGGTAAACGGTGTGTGAGAGATTTTACTGTCCCGCTGTGCTGATGGCTGTTTTACACACACACAATAAACCTCTCGCTCTAATTACCCAAGGCCCGTAAAACACACACACACACACACTCTCAATCACCCCTCCCCCCCCCCCCCCCCCCCCCACACACACACACATCATTAGTTTCAGTCCATTTATTATTGACAGTTGAGTGACCACATCTTTCCATCTTTCTCTACTGTAACCGAAGGGCCAGGGGTTAAGTGACAGGTCGCCTAGAAACCCTGATGACATCACACACCTCCGCTCCTCTAAGACCAATCGCACGTTATGTGTGTACATGGAGTGTGTATATGTGTACATGTTGTGTATGAGTGTGTATGTTTGTATTTGTGTGTGTGTGTATGTGTGGATTCATGTCTGTAGGTGTCTTTGCATTTCTGTGTGTGTCTGTGTCTGAGTGTGCTGGTGTGTGAGGGAGGGAAAGAGAGAAAGAGAAAGCGAATAAGTGATTGATTTTATTTGACATTGTGTAAGAAACATAAATAAAAAGCCTGCAGGCGGCCTGTCAGTGACAGCGGGGATAGCTGTCAGAACTATTAACAACCCCAACTCTGGTGCCTTCACCATCAATCTCTAAAAATCCCCTAAATCCTGCCTCACAAAGCAGAACTTTTAAGCTTCAATTTACTGCCGAGTCTCCCGGAGGCGTCGTGGTTCTAATTCAATGAACGGTCTCTGATGGGATGCGGCCACTTCATAACATACCTGCACCTGACGCCCTGCTCTATCCGGGCAAGGTTTCTGTGTAAGTGCTCACCCTAGTTAATAGCACAATGGATAGTCACACCACAAGCTGTGTATAGAGGCTATGCGTCACAAATAACCAGCAACCAGGCTAGAAAAAGGAATGTGAAAAAGATTGTTGAGATGTTGGTGTTGATGTAGTCAGTAGAATTATAAGTAAAAGTGAATGGTCTGATAAGTTAGATTTGTTTCCAAATTCAGGTTTCTATGAAACACAAAACTGTCTTGTCTTTAGCTCTAGCCTCTACTCCAAAACACTATGTAGCTTGAGGAGAGTCAAGTCACTTCACCTGAGCAAAGTTTTTGGCTTTGTTAACTAGCCAAAATTTAACAAAGCAACTGATGTTACAGTAATGTTAACACACAACAAGCCACTACTAAGACTAGCTACTAGCTTTGTAACGTTAGCCATTGTGCAAATCAGATGTGTTTACAACAAGACAGTGTGTTGACCAGATACTATGGTTAGCTAGCTAGCAAGCTGGCTATATCTAAACACAAAATTGGTCAGATGAATTGGTGAACTGAATGAATTGGTGTCAGATGAACAGTACACACATTACCTATGTCTATTCCATATACTGTTGAGTCGGCCAATTCATAAGTTTAGAAATGGAGCTTTTGTCAGCCATTGTTGCCATATAATGAGGACCTCCAATATGGCCGCCAGAGAGTATGTTACATCACTTGAAAGCCCCCTATTGGTGCTTGCTTTTATATGGTAAAACACAGGTAACATGTAATTCCTTGGTTGTGCCTGGAGATAGTTGACCACCCTGTATAATATGCTAGCCTTAGCATGAACCCCCACAATAACCTCTCCTGTGTCTTCCCTACTTTGTCTTTTTTTCCCCAGATGTCTGCTGTCTTAGAAAATACTTAATATAGCATATTCTTTGATAAAACAACAGCTACAGTCTCAGAAAACAAGAGCAAGTAGTTGTACCTTTTTTTTTTTACTGACAGTGTACGCAAGGGAACAAGTGGTTACTCTTCAGCTATTTTCCTGAACACTGTCTGATGGAATTTTTATTGTAGCACTGGTAGCACTGGTAGCATTTGGAGAATTTTGGCCCAGGATTGAGTCTCTCAGCACTAGCCAGGGGTGGTTTGGTGCATTTGTTCTTATTATTATTTTTATTATTAAACCCATGAAAATGTCCACCCGTTCTGTTGTGTAGTAATAAAAGCACTTGACATTCAAAATGACACAACAGGGGCTATATCACTGTTTTAGCCCTGTACTTCGGGGCAAATGATGGTTTTTATTATTTTCATATTTTAAGGCAGTGGGGGTAGATGATTTCCCGCTGATATCATTGCCCCATTCAAAGTAATAAGCTCCTCTGGGAATAAGCTCCTTTGCTGCTACTGAATGAATGGAGGGGGAACAGAGCTTTTTTTTTTTTTTTTTTTCACCTTTATTTATCCAGGGGAGTTTCACTGAGAGCAAAGCTCTCAGTTTCAGGAACGCCCTGATCACATTCACACCTGGAAGCTGATCAGTACAACCACAGTCTGATCTGCTGCCACTGAGCAGCTCCACTGGAGCAGTTGGGGTTAAGGACCTTGCTCAAGGGCACCTCAGTGGTGGTAAGGAGGGAGGGGCAAGCGCTGCTTTTCACTTTCCCCACCCAGATTTATCCTGCCGGGCCGGGGGATTGAACCGACGACCTTCCGGTCACAAGCTCGCTTCTCTAACCTTTAGGCCACCACTGCCCACCACTGCCCACCGGCCAGCTTGAGGCTCTTCATGATGTGGGGTTGACTGTACAGAATGTTTTTGCTTGTGTACATATGGGGGTGAACCAAAAATAATAGAAACACCACATGAAAAAGGACTTTAATTTTGAAGTAACTAAATCACAATTACAAATGCAGCTACACAGGAAAGTCATTAAGTTGAATGCCAAATAGTATGTGTCAGCTTTAAAGGAGGTCTGACAATCACCACTTTTATATGAGAGTTTTCAAAGCAAGATGAGGCAGCTGACAGTTCCAAAGAGGCCAAATCTTCAGTCCCAGAATTGCAGGAGCATCAGTCACAAAAATTGAAAAATCATTTATTGAGGCAAAGGGGAAAAGTAATAAAAATCGAGATGACATAAACCAAACAGACTGCATTGGCAAACAGGAACAGCAGTTTCAAGTCAAAGCTCACCGACAGGGATAGACAGACACAGAATAGTTGCTAAACACCACAAAAATACAACCTCAAAAATTTGCGCAGAATTGAATCACCACCTCGGTAACAAAGTCTTAACAAAACTTAATGCTATGAACGTCCCAATGCTGGTATGAA
>NC_136003.1:8523818-8556318 GCF_048128805.1 Centroberyx gerrardi | reverse complement strand
TTTCTGGTAATTGGACCTGACCATCAGTTGTCCCGCTTCTGTCTCTGTGCTATCCCATGACTCTTTTTTTTATTTTCCATGTTTGGCTACTGTCTCACACACTATATGACAGAGACTCATTTCAAGTTGTACTGACTTCCTGGTTTAACCTCTCTGGTTGCCTCTATTTAATTACTCTTACAGTTACACTTAATGAGCCCTATGGGCTTGTTTGCCTCCTCCTGTGCTTCCCCCCCTCTTATGTTTTCTTATGTGTCATTTAAATATTATTTGATGTATTATTCATGTTCAAATAGCTAAAGGAAAATAAACTGAACTAATTTAAAGTCCTTTATTATTTTTTCTCAAATCAGTTGTCCCACATGTTATTTCTTTCTCTCCTCTAAATCAGTGGTTCTCAACGTGGGGTCCGGGGACCACCAGGGGTCCTTGAGGGGGTTCCAGGGGGTCTCCAGCAAATTGATGAATTGTTAAACTTCAGCAATATGTCATTTACTAGAAGTTAACACAATTAGAGATTGTAGAAGAATGACTGTTTTGATCATAGTTTCACTGTTATGTCTCTACCTACAATACAGATAGTCATGGGATTCTGGACAAAATCATATCTAACAATAAAAATATTCTCAGATTTGGGTCCGAGAGACAAAATTTCATCAAATGGGGGTCTGTGGTCCTAATGTGGACTAAATTAGGGTCCTTGATATCAAAAAGGTTGAGAGTCACTGCTCTAAATGACTCTTAACATTTGTTTTACTGTATTCTACTTAGGGAACCAGGTGGGCGGAGTCTTCTTTATGCAAAAGTATATTGGAAAAGTTCAGACAATCACAGGAAAATATTTGAAAGTCATCTTTGCATACTTCTCTGTCATCGTCAGCTTAATTTCCACTATCTCCACTGTCTTGATGCCCTAAACCCCACCCACTTGGCTCTCTAAGCGCTTCAAAACAAACAAAACTATTTCCTCTCATTTTGTTACCCCGGCCTGCCTCTAAACCGCTCCTCACCCTCCACACTCTCCACTCCCTTCCTCCTCTGACTCATCCTCTTTTCGCTGACCGCTTGTTATCCCACAGTCCCACTTCTGTCTCTACAGCCCTCCTGACACTTGACACCCGCCTGTCCCTCCCTCCTCTCCTCTTTCCCCCCCTCCCTCCTCTTCTCCTCTCCCTCTTTGCTGGACCATCAGTTGTCAAGTGTTACACCGACTATTCTTGTCTGCTCCATTTCCCCTCACTTAGCTGTTTCTCTCCTATCTGTCTCTCGCGGTCCTCCTCTATACGTCATGGCTTCCTCTGACTCACAGTTTCAGCTCTGTGCTCTGTACAATGTCGTGAAATGAGCATGAGCTCTGAAATGCAGATTACGTGTTGCGGACGTGAATTATGTGAAGGTTACGTTCCTCCACCATGAAAGGATTATATGAGAATAGCATGAATTGGACACCTGTTCGTCACGTGAAAAAGTTAGCTAACGGTTAAGTTTAGGCAACAACTCTGGTTAAGGTTAGCGTTAAGGATAGGGTTAAGTTTAGAAAACAAAAAAATTGGTTAAGGTTAGCGTAAGGTTTTCATCATGGTCAAATAAGAAACTTTGAATTGAACCTCGCTACCACAACAACCACAACACCCTTACTTTCACTGCGCTAATTCAGTGTCAGACTACAGCTGTTCCTAGTTGTTTCCGTCACGTAATGTTGGGAAAACATATTTCCCACTCTTCTCATGCATATAAAGAATGTATTTGCATTTTAAGACATCGTGTTCATTTCACAAAATTTCAGGAGACCAGGCTCGCTGTTGGCTACAGTTCCACTGCACATTTGTGATGTCGCAAGCTAACGCTTATTAGCTAAAACGATCTCAAAACATGATGAAAACATGATTATTGTGCAAGTGGCAGCCATAATCCATGTCATTCAGGGTTGTGAGTTGCAACCAAAAGGTTTTACCTGTTAGTAGATATGTATCTTCTCTGTTTTTCTGTTTCTTCATTATGTTAGTGTAACACAATGTAACACATGTAAGAAAGATAGAGTAGAAGTAGTTCTTGGTGAACATGAGAAGAAGATTGTGAGAAAATGTGCAGCTAAGTGATAACATTCATAGTTAAGGTTAAAGTTTCACAATATTAGAACTTTTACTTTACCTTTCATTAAGTAGATATTGCTAAATACATTAACATAAATGATTTATAGAAAATGATTTTTCTTAAGGGTAACCCTACTGTAAACTGTAAAGTTTAATAGCACAAATGTATAGAGGAGTAAAGAGTCTGATGCCTGACCTGAATTTGCCTCTTGTTGCCATGCTGTAGGAAAAGGTAAACTACAGTTGGTGATCATATGTGGTCGACAACCACCAATATAAACCAATATATATTACTCAAAACTACTCTACTACTACTACTACTCTCTTTAATTTGTATGTTATTTTCTCGAGGACCCTATTGTCACGTAATTTACTTCAGTCTGATAGTAGCCTACTGAATAATACTGATAGTCTTATACTGATAGTGTTTTAACTTGCCCTACATCTCTGCATCTGCCCCTCCCTCTCCCTCTTAGCCCTTCTTGTCTTTTACAAAGTGGTTTGCCTGCTCCCACTTTCTTTTGGCAGCTTTTCAAACAGTAGAGCGAAAGATTAGGATTAGATAACTGCTCTCAGGAAGGGACAGGGGGGACAAAATGCATTAAAACAAATAAACACTTCAAATCAGTTTTTCATAAACTTTGGGTCGTGACCCCAAAAAACCCACCAAAACTTTAGAGTCCCTAGAAGAGACAAGTGCTAGTATGGGTCTTAAGGTGAGATAAGAAGTTTGAGTCCCAGGCTGGGAACGTTTTTGAATCCCTGCTTTGATTTTATTGTCACTGCTGATCAAAACTGAGGTGGATGGAATTCAGACTAAGGTGGCCGGGTCTTCCTACTGAATCTTTTTATGTGTCTATGTATTTATGTTTTCTACAGTTGTAGTCTACAGTACTACAACTAAAGACTACAGTCTTGTTTGTAAATCCAAAGACAATTTTCCACATCATGGACAGCAACATTTCTAACTATCTAACTAACTGACATGCATCCTTTAACGCTCCTAATTTGACGATTGTATGGCACACTGCAGGTGGCAAATTTGAAGCATCCGACGCTTCCAGCGCTTCTCTGGCTTTATGCCTCTCCTTAAAAGTTTCAATGGGAACTCCATCAAATTTGAATTTTGAGTTCGTATTCTCAAAAGATTTTCCAAAACAATCATCTTGTCAACCATTTCAGACAATGCATTTGAGAATGTCACAGTATTACATTTTCCTCAATTTTAAAACCTTAAAAATCTTTTAAGAATCTTGATTTTTTAAAATTTATTTATTTTTTTAAATGTCTCCTTTTGTAGAGCACGTCCTCTAACTATTGGAGATTAATACCCTTACCTTTACCCTTTATCAGGACAGTCTGCCGTAAATAGAAGTTCACCTGCTTTGCCTCTGATCTTGAACAGTTCAGTGTAAATTTAGAAACACAAACAAGTGTCTTCCAAAGCTACAGTATAGGCAAGACAACAAAGACACTGTTAGTGAGGTCATGTGCACAAATAGGTAAATTGTTTTGTTGCATAATTGTTAGCACAACAATGAAGTAAAGCTTATTTATTTCACTGCAAAAATTCTAGCTGAAATTACCTACTGTGTTTAGATTTAACTCTGACGTCCCGGGGTCATTTTAATCCAGTCCGGATCAACATCCACTTTTTCACGCAGTTACCAATTGACACACTGATTGGATCACGAGGGCAATATAACCAGCGGTGGGGCAGAGCAGCATCACTCTTTAGATTAGATTAGATGATTCATGATCCCTGCGGGGAAATTAGGTCGATGCAGCAGCAACAGTAACAGGACTCAGCAGGGAAATGAGAATAGAATATAAGCACATAAATAGAATCCAAAAGAAGCAATAAAGGAAGAGATAGTGCATTTAAGCACAGTTTGGTGTCAAGACAAATAGAGAAAATAGTGGAAAAGAGTGCAGGAGCTGGCTTTACACAGACATGGAGCCACTTGAATATGCATGGGCGTGTCCCTGGATTACCGCAGTTCCCTAGTGAAATATTTTACCGTCCAGATGACTGACGGAAATTACTGATGTGCATGGGCAAAATCAATACTGATACCATCCGGAGAGGGCTTAAAGCCACAATGTCATTCTCTGATCCATGATCACCAAATTTGTGTCTCTTAATGACATCCCTGATCGTAAGATGACATTTGCCATTGGGTGGATTCTTACAGCCAGAGAGACTTCCATACATTCTATTTTTTTTTGTTGTTTGTTGTTGTATTGATTGATGGTATGGATGACCCCAGTGGGACTTGGACTCCTAATCCCAGCAGTGTTAGTTTTATTCCCTACCCAATGATCTGCAGAGGACTACATGTCTCCACATTTCTAGCTTCTTCACAAATTGATCAGACCGTGAGGACTGAATGGTCTAAACTCGTCGCAGTAGCATGTGAATTCTGTCTTCTGTTCATCTAAAGACGCTCTGAGGTTCAAACCAGCCAACATCAGTGAAGCTGCACAGCGAGCTTCATTATGTTCTCCTCTCTGCGACAACCTCGCTCCTCCTCTCCATCCAACGTGGCCCTCTTCCCTTCCTCCCTCCTTCCTTCCCTCCGGCCTGTCTAGGAATCCCCTTTGATCTGTGCGATGACAGCAGCTGCACCGTAGAGCTCCCCAGAAACCCATAAATCAACTGACAAGTGCTCCGTGCTCTTTCTTTCTCTCTGTTGTCTCTCTCTCCACACTCACACATGCAGATTACAGAGATTAATGGAATGCTCCAGGTTTTTGGGAGATTGGCCTGTTGGTCAACGTACCCGTTAAGAGATGAGAACATAGACACCAAAATCATCCATGTGTCCCAGGACACTCCGGTGCTCCATGCTAACACTTTAGCATATGCTGTGTTGAGTGATAGTAGGCGACTAGCATTATCTCAAAGTTAGAAGATTAACCTAATAAAAAGTTGCTAGCAGTTTGTATTATACCTGTAGATTCCTACATTTTAAAAACTATATATTACTAACTAAATATTGCTGATGTATTCAGGTTTATTTTTGGAACTATATCAGGTGAGCAATCACATATTCATCCGCTATGCAGTTTTTTTTGGCTTTATATAGTCTCCTATCACCCACCATGTTCACTTGTTATCGAAACAGGGAAAGTAGTCCCTGGTATTTCAAACTTATTTCATATTTTGTGTAAATTTTTTACCAATCTTCTACACAAAACTGCTTACCATTTAGCTTTACAGCTGCTAAATTTTCTCACTTTTGAGATAATGCTAGTGGCCTACTATCACTCAACATAGTGTATGCTAAAGTGTTAGCATGGTGCAAACAATCTACTGGGGATACATTCGAGCAGTATGATTTTGGTGTCTATGTTCTCATCACTTAACGGGTAAGTTGACCAACCCTCTGTGAGTGATAGAACGGCTGTACTGAATACCATAGAGCAAAGGGAGAAAAGGAATAAAACGAGAGAAAAGAAGGGTATGATTTGAATGAAGGTGAAGGAAGCCAGAGGTGTCAAACAACTAGTCAAGACAAATTTGAATGTGATATCACCAGATTAATATGAGGTATGTGGTATAAAACTCATACAAGAAGGAGTGAACAAAATGAGTAAGAACAGAAGGTAAAGAGTATGGAAGGTGGAGGAAGCCAGGTGGGTAGTACAGGTTAAAAAGCGTAAAGAACGAGTGTTGAGCAAAAATACAAGAAGAATGGAACAAAATAAGAGAGTACAGAAGGTTAAGAGTCGGCCCACACTGTGCAAGATGAAGAAATCCAGAGATACAAGATTTCAGCAGTTTGAGGTATGTGATGTATAATGCAACTGTTTGAGAGTACTAACACAGTGAAGAAACAGAAAAACAAAGAAAAGATTAAAGGAGAACAGTGTCTAAAGAGTTAAGCCTACAGGCCATTTACTACTGTCTGTGTCCAGTTTGCATTTCCACTTATTTTTTGTTGTTTTTAAAATACAAACTTCAAACCTTGACAGTAGGCAGAGAGTAACATACTAATGAAAACACTCAACTCGGGCACAATGAAATAACAATAAAGTGAAACTGCGACCAAACCAAATATGTGATCTAGCTCAGGCAATTTTCAAGTCTGTGGAAGTTGATTTTTCACACTGGAATACAAGAATGAACAGCAGCAAATGGCTTCTTCCAGCAGGAAAAATGTAGAGGAGAGGGGCGACCTAGACAATTGACACAAACTTAAAAACCGCTGGTACTAACCTTTAAGGAAGCCAGACGCATTAGAGAGTAGCTGAAGACATCATCATGCAGCCAGATTACTGGGTTAATACCATCGGGTCTGTGGAGCAACGCTCTGATTGGTTATCCTGATGGGGAAGTGATTGTCACTGCCTTTGTCCAGTGACCCCATACACCCAACCTCTGTAGGTCAGGATTGTGATTATGTGTGTATGTGTGTGTGTGTGTGTGTGTTTGTGTGTGTACACGTGTGTCAGGATACTGTATCTATGCATGTGCACATATGTATGTGTTTATGCTTATGCCTATACTTAAGTGTGTGTATATGTGTGTATATGCATTTGGGAGCATATGTGTGTGTGTGTGTGTGTGTGTGTGTGTGTGTGTGTGTGTCTGTGTGTGTGTGTGTGTGTGTGTGTGTGTGTGCACATGCTCAGATCAGTATCAGCAGGTTGTTCTCCTGCCAGGGCTGCATTCAGATTAGATTACACCACTGGACAGTAATCTTTCCCTGATGAACATACGTTTTAATCCCACACACACACACACACACACACACACACAAAGAGATTATGTATGTGCAGACACATACCACTTAGGTATAAAGCAGCCAAGAATGAGACGAAGGACTGGGACTGGATCCAAAGAGAGAGTGCCTGTGTATGAGTGTGTGTGTGTGTGTGTGTGTGTGTGTGTGTGTGTGTGTGTGCAAGGAGAAAGGAAAAGGACAGAACGATATAGGCCTGGATGGCTGTGGGAGAAAGAGTGATAGAAGAGGGGGGAAATGAGGGAGGTAAGGAGGGATGGAGAGAGAGAAAGAGATAAGAAAAGGGCAAAAGGTGCCAGAGGGAGAGAGAGATAGGGGAGGATTAACGGCATGAGAAGCTGCCAGGACAAGGACCTTTTGGCCTCCTGACACACACACACTGACACACACACACACACACACACACACACACACACACACACTGCGTTGCCAGGGGAAGGATTAGTTAGTGGGGTTGTTTGGAGAAAGATTGGATGAAATGGTGATTCACCATGTCTGTTGAGAGTGAGCTTGAGAGGACTGCTCCAGTGTGTGTGTGTGTGTGTGTGTGTAGGTGTGTGTGTGTGTGTGTGTGTGTGTGAGTGTGTCACTATCTCATTACTGAGCGCAGTCAAGCCAGCTTCACAGAGGCGATGCCGCCACAGACCTCGTTAGGGATCCTCTCCTCTAACCACATGTAGCACACACACACACACACACACGCACTTATGCACACACATGCACATATTACCCCCCCAACACACACACAAACATTCACCCACACACACAAAAGCTTTTAGTTGTAACAGAAGATAATATGTGACATTTTTCAGAACAGATCTTACACAGTACAGTCCATGTGTGTGTTTTGTGTTTATGTCTCTGAGCTTGTGTATCTGTGTTGTGTGTGTGTGTGTGTGTGTGTGTGTGTGTGTGTGTGTGTGCTCCTCCTTGCAAACAGAGTGGGGGATGATGAAACCATGCTGAAAGTCTAGTGAGGAGAGAAACAGAGGTGGAGGGAGGAGAGAGTACAGAGAAAACTAGAATATACGTAGAGCAGTTTCTGTTAGTTGAGACTTGTTTAGTTAGTTTTTAGACAGTGTTTGCAAGTTTTAGTACACTTTTGCTTTATAATCAAGCTTCATGTGTGCACACACCAATAGAAAATAGTATTTGGAGTTCAGACTCCATCCATTACAAGTGGATCCACCTCACTCCTTGGTGGCCAACAGCAGCAGACTGGTTGTACTGTGGCAGCTCCCAGGAGTGAATGTGTAGAACTGTATGAATGTGAAACAGAGTGATGCTGAAAAACAACTTTCTCTGGATAAATAAAGGTTAAAATGTCTAGTTTTAGCCTTGCTTTATTTATGATAAACTTGCATGCACATGCACATAGCCACTGAATATTCTTGGGTTGCACTGATACTGATACATAGAGGATATTAGTGTCAGGGAATTTCCCAATCACTAAAATCTGATGCATCAAGCCCTGCACATCAGAAACAAAAGTAAAGCAACTTAGTTTTCAGCCTCTTCTACAGAAGGATTTTAGATCTCTCTAATGCATATTACTGTATATCTCATTCATTTTCTTCCATTAAATCCAAGTTAATGGTCTAATTCTACTTTGCTCAGTAACAGTAATGAACCAGATCAATACTCTGTTTCAGTGGAAGTTAGAAGTGGTGTATCCGTCCTTGTTCCCACATATAAGCCTTAGACCCTTAGGTGCTATCTGGAGAGTGAATGGCTCTTCAAATAGAGACTTCTCCTCAAGCAGTGACGGTTTTGTCAGGTGTTATTTTGACCATTAAGAACCTGTCAGGAATCGTCTCTTTTAGAGCGTAGACAGGCAGGTGGGCGGATTCACAGCCTGATGTGATATCAAATTCATATGTATAGCTACGAAAAGTAATGAACTGTCATGTGACCTCAACGACTCTCACATGACTTCACGGTGTTAATCACCCACAGAGGTTAAATGCCAGGGAATTCCCCATCACTAAGTAGAACTCATCCTTTCAACTCTTCATTTTAAGTCCAGTGGATTTTGTTTTTATATATTTTGTTTTTTTGGACAAATACACATTTCTGTACATATCTCTGTACATGAGCATATATATATATATATATATTTCTGGACACACATCATTACATTTATGTACATGCTGTATGTTACTTCCATCTGTTAACCTGATAATAAATAAAGCTAACGATGCACATTTGCACATTTCTGTTACTTCCATTTGTTAATGTGATCATGTGAATATCTAACAGTGCACATATGCAAATTCTGTGTATTTTCTTATGCCCTGAATGGTAAATTTATAATACTATAAACTGCAAACATCTGTAAATCATAGCAACAATTCTCTCAGGTCAATAGCAACTATCTTTACTCTGAATTTATTGTATTGTTGTCTACTATTCTCTACTATTCAGTGACCCAGTTTCCCCTCATGGATCAGTTACGTTATGTCTTATCTCATAATGCATTCTCCATAGTAACGCAACTTTACGCACAAAAGCATCATCTGCCATATCAGCGCATGCATTTGTATGACAGCATTATCAAACACAGTATGGCGGCCGTCAAGCCTACGACACGAGTGTGTTGATTTGAATGGGAAGCCTGTTGTGTTCACTGTAAGTCTGGTTTATGTTACTCCAGCAGGAGGCTGACACTGGAAGCTCGAAGGCAGCAACGCACTTCCCGGCTTTAACTAAGTCTTCCATTCTTTCTGGGAATCTGCGCGGTGGGGCTGGACACACACACACACACACACACACACACACACACACACACACACACACACATACTGGTAGCAGTGACTGGTCCAGATGGTAGGAAAGCAGAGGTATTAGTAAATAATGCGAGGACGGGGGGCGGCGGGGCACTGTGGGGGCGAGAGGGTTAAATCACTGCACTGATTGGAATGCACAGCTGCACCCACGCATGCGCGCACACACACACACACACACACACACACACACACATGCATACACAGCTGAGTATGCGAGAACTGGGCAGAAGTTTCTAGGAGTGTATTGAGACTTCAGAGAGCGGTGTGACTCAGCGCCGGGCGCATGCTTCCACCTGTCTGTCTGGTCTTTTTCTTTCTCTCTCTGTCGTTTCTATCTCCCTCTGTTTCTCTCTCCATCTCTGTTTTTCTTTTCCCTCTTAATTTCTTACTGTCTCTCTCTCTCTCTCTCTCTCTCTCTGCAGGAGCTCATAAAGTGACAGACAGTGCAGACTAGCCTGACAACTGTTTCAGACTCAGAGTCAATGGACTGGAAAGTCAGGCAGAAGCATGCGGAGATGGACAGAAAGACAGGCAGATAGCGTGATAGAGTGATAGAGAGCATGCAGCGTAAACCCACCTAAACCCAAGTGAACCACCTTTTTATTTCTGGAATAATGTTTACCCACCTTTTAAAGCTGATATAAATCATTATGACATAAATCCATAGTATACATCATGGCAAGTAGTGTCAAACTAATAGAAGTTATATGAGGATAGGGTCTTTAAAAGAAAAAAAAAAAGTATAAATGAATGTTTTGCTGAAAATATAATTGGATTTTGTTTACACTGGTGGATGTTTGCCTTATAATCATCACCGACAGGAAGTCATATATACCCACAATATAGCCACATTTTTATTTACCATTATATCACTGGTGAAAGACATACATAGAGGCTGGCAGACAGAATGATAGACAGTGAACTGAGTGATGAGAATGGCACAGGCATACATTTGCAGTATACTCAACTATACAATGATAATATGTATAAAACCACAAACATTGTTATGATTAGTCATTTAACCAAGTTAGTCCCATTGAGATTAAGAATCTCTTTTTCAAGGGAGACCTGGCCAAGAAAGCGTCGAGATAAACCTAAAAAGGTTTACAACATACATGTACAATGTCAGAAAACAGTCACATAAAAGTCACATATAAAGATGGAGCAGGGTTAAACAATGTATGAACAAAGTAAGATCTTCTGTATAAGCTCTCCAAAGTCCAGAGTCATGAAGACCAATATCAAATCAGTGGGTTCACAGGGTCAAATTTAACTCTTCAACTATACTTAGCAAAGACAGCTCTTTATTAAGTATTAAGTTCCTTTGCAATCACTTTAAACTCAGCAAGAGGGACCAGCTCTTTCACCTTTAAATCATTTTGCTGTGGGTTCCATGTAGAGGGAGCAAAATAGCCTACATGGTACTTTTAGGCTTCGTTCACACTGCAAATGAAAATGTCCCAGTTCTGTTTTTTTCCCCCCTCACATGCTTGCTGGCAATGTGCATCGGGCCGATATGTGTTTGGTAGAGTTCTGTTTGGAAGAGTTTTCGGCAAAAGAGTGAGAGTGAGAGTGAGAGAAAGAGTTTTGTAATGAAACCTTTCATATATTTTGGAGTGAAACGCTTCATATATTTTGGTATGAAACCCTTAATAGATGTGGTGAAAATGACAGATCCTTTTTAGGAGTGTAGTGTGACAGTGGCATTATTCCCCAATTTGACAATCCTATTGCTATTCATGTCTGCGTGGAGAACTTTGATCCCGGTTGGGCAAGCTGTAATTGCATAATTGAAGCTGTGACTGATGGAAATTTAATAAATGGATATTCTTGAATGTCATATCCACATGCGCTCTCTCTCTTCCTGTGTTCACACTGCGGTCGAAAGTGTTTTCCCCTCACATATGACTCAGATCTGATGTATTCTAATCAGTGTAAACAGCAAAAAGTTGCATGGAGTCATCGTTTCTCAAAAATAGACCCTCAAATGACAATAAGTCAATCTTATGTCATTCACCTGAGATAATTGTCATAATGTTGGCGCCCGTTGGCATGGAGGATGAGACAAAACGATGGAAAGAAAGACAAATAGCCAACTTCATTGGGGAGATTCCTCAATTCAGTCAAAACTCAAAGTCACATACGTAACTGAAATGTGTTCGAAACAAGCGGGACGTGCATAGGTACAAAAAAAACGGATGTGATGTATTTTGCTATTGTTACTCTCCACATGCATGTCATTTGGGGTTACATCCTACAACAGATATGAACAGTCATCCAAAAAAAATCAGATACATGCAGCAATTGGGAATTAAGCTTGAAGTTCTGTGGTGGGAATGGATCCTTATATAAGTCAGTGTTTCGCTAATGTGTTTTTTATATGCAGGTTTTATGGGGATTGTTGCTTTGTGCGTGATTGTCTGTGTGTTTATGTATTGTCATGCATGAAGCTGATTTCTCCCAGTGTCTGTTATGTGACATACGACACCAGATTATAATCCTGGTATCATTGTCATTACTGCTGCTATGACACATCTTTCACTCTCTCCCCTTCTCAGTCTCAACCTCTCTCTCTCTCTCTCTGAACTGGTTTGAAGTCTATCAGTAGGGGTGTATGTGGGTGAGGACACCCTCCAACCTGCGGGTCTTTGTATTGAAAACGAGTTGTATTTATTTTCCAGAGGACAGCAGGCAGTCAGCCCCTGTGTGTGTATGTCCCTTTTTATTCCGAATAGATGAAAGTAGAGAGGGCTGCAGACACAACGGGATCACACTACAGAAAGTACAGCAGCCAGGAGTCAGATCCCAGCGTACATAAGGAGATTCCTTCATGGGTTTGAGTGTTGGTTTGGTGATTATTTACCATTTTAATACCCTGGTACATATGCATGAGACTTGTGATTCCAGAGAACACCTGGTTATTTATTGATGGAGAAAAGTCTGTCATGATAATATAAGAGAGAATAACAGAATAGCTCCTGTACAGCACAATGGCAAGAACATATGGCACTAACGCTTGTAGGGTTAAGGTTCAGTTCCCACCCATGATTTAAAAATATATATGCATTCATGGTAATGCAAGGTGATGTTGGAAAAATGATGATTCTACACACATTATGTATGTGTGTATTGTGTATTTTACCTTTGGCACCAACATTGTCCAAATCCTGCTGAATTAACAAAGTTGTGTCAAATATTTGCAGCAGATTTTTTCATGTTTTTAATAAAAAGTGCTTTTCATATTAATTTATTTTTATGATGCCTGATGAATGAGATTCTTTGACCCCCCCCAGCCCTATGCATATGATCTATTCTCTCTAACTATAGATTCATTACAGAAGGATAAGTGGAAAAGAGAAGAGAAAAAAACACACTAGCAGGGTACACATTTCTCCCATTCCTGTACTGTAGATTCTCATCCAAACCACATATTTTTAGATCACTTGTTAGCTAAATCAATTTTTTTTTTCTATCATGTTACATGTCAACCTATAGAGGCTTTGGACATCTGGAAGTCCATCATGGAGATCCACAGGATAATTGGTTGTGTGCAAATTATGACTATAACTATTTCCCTACCTGGAAAAGATAGTCACGGTGGTGGCGAAGATCCGTTCAGTAATGTTCTAAGTAAAAGTGAATAGTCTGATAAGGTAGATTGTTTCCAACTTTAGGTTACTCTGACAGAGGGAATTATGTCTTGTCTTTAGTCTTTGTCCCTTTGGTCCCAGTCTCTATTACAAAGCATTATGTTCTGAAAGACCCTATGAAGTGGCATGTGTATTGACGTATTTCCGAATGAAACAGAAAGTTATGGCGGGAAGTGTCAGTAGGAGGAACTTATTTGAATATTGAGGAAGTAGGCGCGTCAACGTCAAACCTGCTCAGACCAAATATGGACAGCAGTCTACACTTGGTTGTGGAGGAATATTCTTTGCCTCCAAGTTTTAGGTGAAGCATAGCCAAAAACACACCTTCGTCCATATGCTAGCTGAGCTGAGCTCAAATGCTGTATTCGACCCCGAGTGTAGGATGAGTCATCAACAGAAATGTGCTGTTTACCGAAAAGAGAGTCTGTTAATTTTGGAAATAAACATTTTTTGTCATTTTTTTGGCCTGTATTGGTGAATAGATGTCCACTAAGTCCAGCAACACCGGCAAAAAGGTGGTCTTAGCATTCATTACAGTTAACCAATTAAACAGTTGCTTTTTCGATTTGTTAGCTAACTAGCCAGCAGGCTAATTTGGCAGAGTAACCAATGTTAATGTAGATAATGTATATAACAGCAAGAAAGTGATAGTTAGCTGACCAGATACCATGGTTAGCTAGCTAACAAGCTGACCTATCTAATCCGTTCCTAGTCAAAAACAGCACAGAAATTCATCATGTGTAACGTCACTTAAAAGTCCCTCTGTATTTGGCTGTGTCTGCTGTCAACCGACTGGAAAATGGTAAGAATTTAAAGCGTTATTATGGTACATAATAGGGACTGACCTAGTGGTGACACACACACACACACACACACACAGACAAGCAAGTGAATGCAGATGAGCTGATGTATGCAAATGAAGGTAGGAGTAATGCTTTTTCATGCCTCACACACACACATTTGCACACACACACACACACACACACACACACACACTTACATAGGCCTAAATACATAAACACATCATTCACATGTCAACATGGATGATTGAGCTGCGTGGCTGAGTGCACACTGTAGCATGACGGATTGCTTTCTAAAGCTGTCTGCATGTGATGATGCTCCATGTGTGTGTGTGTGTGTGTGTGTGTAGCGATCTGTATGTGTTTGTGTGTTATTTGTGATTACGTAACTGCTTCCTCTGTTCCTACACAGTTCTGATGTTGTGTTTATCAATGCATGCATATTTTTTCCTCTCCCATATCCTAATTAAAATGATTACTTTGGCATGCAGCTAGAGAGAGAGAGAGAGAGAGGGATGAACAAACACCGGCAAACTCTTCTTTAATCCTTTTTTCTCTCTCTCTGCTTGTCTCTCTCTTTCTCTTTCTGCCTGTCTCTATGCTTCTCCCTCTGTCCCCCTCTCTCTCTGTCTTTCTCGGTGTACTTTTTCTCGGCTAGATTTCAATAATACATCGAGCATATGCATATTTCAATGGCTTTGTGCAACACACTCACATGTAAAGTAGAAGTGCTGGTAGTGCTGCTGCTGCTGGGGGAAACCCTCTGAAAGAAGACATGCAGGGTCTCCCCCTCCTCTGGTACGTCAGCAGGCCTGATGAGAAGACTCCAGTCCCCGGAGACAGAGGGAGAGAGAGAGAGAGAGAGAGAGAGAGAGAGAGAGAGAGAGAGAGGAATGAGTAGGAGGATGGGGAGATGGCGGCAGAGTAGAAATGGATCAGAAAAAGATAGATAGATGCATAGATTGGGGTGATGAGAGAGAGGAGGAGGCGAGGTAGAGCAGAAGGAAAGGGAGAGAAGAATCAAATCTTAAAGAGGTAATCCTTAGGTTCCTTTTTTTGGTCTCATTATTATCTTGGTGACATCTTTGTTGCTCAGCGCTCATTGCTGTGGTGTTTCTGCACTGCACTTCCCAGATACCACCTGTCAATCAAACAGTGTGGGCGGTACTGTGATGTCCTTGGATTTTCTGTTGATGAAGTCTGAGTTTCTGTAGGCGGCGCTCTTTTCTTTGTCTGTTCAGTCATGGTGGCTATCGCTGCTCACGCTAACTACCTAGTTCTTATTATTCTTCTTGTTATTCCAAACAAACCACTGTTGCTGCTGCTGTAGATGTAATCGACGCTGTCCTCTAATTATGCCCAAAATCAAATAAAACACTTACCTTTACTGTAGAGTACTGTACTGTCATGCCAACATTCCCACCTTACTTTATAGTTAATGAGAGATGAACATGCTATACTGTGTATCCATTTTAGGGGGAAAAATCAATGATGAAATGAATTCATCATTCAGTATAATTTTGTCAACCAGGGATTTAATGTACCTGCTATCCTGTAAAAATCCCATTTAAGTTTTTTCTTTTTTTTTGTTCTGTCAATCATTTTGCATGATTAGGTGTCACATTTTTAAAGGGTGGACATCTCGTTCAGAATAAAACCCCTCTCTTTTGTTTCGGCAATGGCAACATCTCTCCCTCCCTCTAATTCCCTGTCAAAAATGCCTCTCGGAATGGGCGACGGTGGATGTTGGAGAAGGAGATGAGGAAAGAAGGAAGAAAGGGTGGATGATGAAAGCGTGGGAGTCGGAGTGGGAAGAGGGGAGATGATGGGATGGGGGGATGGGGAAGAGGGTGGGACCGCCGAGGGAAGGCAGAGAGCGCAGGCTAAAGGAGGGGTATTGATTATCTGTGGGATGCACATGCATTCCTATTGATTGAGATTGGTGGCAGTTGGTATTGTATAAATGAAGCACAGGCTGTGCTGGGGAGATGTTTTCTTCCCGAAAGATATCACACAGTTTGTTGTTTACTCCCTTGGGTGATTTGTGAAAAAATATCTATATTTCCTTTGCGTGACAGAAGACAAACAGTAAATCGTCTTGCTGTTATAAAGAGAAGTGAACTGACAAAATTAGATATTTTGCTTTTCTGAGAGAGAGAGTTGGAAGAGAGAAAATATCATTTAGTAAAAAAATGCCTCGAGCAAATTCAAACCAGGCTTTTAGGCTTTGTACACACAGCTAAGAGGCAAGTGAAACTGGAGCCAACATCAGAGCCACATGGGAGCCATTTTGGGGCCAAGCCCACAGTAATGAGGATACGAGCTCCAGCATTTTAGCTGAGGGGGGAAAGGGAGAAAGAGACAGGTGGAAGAGAGAGAGAGAGAGAAAGATAAGAAAGAGAGAGAGAGACAGGTGTCAGAGGGCGGTGTGGTGGTGTGGGCTTATGCTCACAGCTGAGAATGAATGGACACACACACACAGACACAGACACACACACAGCGTTTTCCCCCTATAGTCATTTTAGCAAGTCTTCATGATGGATATGACTTGAGATAATGTAGTCTCCCATTCAGCAGACAGATAACAGGAAGGGGTGATTCAGAGGTCCGGAGCTGAAGGGAACCCTCCAACGTCTGCATTAATCACTGACACATGAACTAAATATATCCGCAACTTTGGGACCCCCCTTAGGAACCACCAATAAATTTAGTACGTGTGGAAAGATGATCTTCTTAACATCCTGGGTTTACTCCGGTCAGGCGAGCAGCAAATGCAAAGCAGCCTCTGTCCGGAGCAATCAAGACTGCATCCGTACGTACGTTTTCAATTCATTTTGAATGTGACCCAGCATGTACGTTTTCATTTTCACCGCTTCAAATGACTCCCATTCCTAATGGGCTCGGAGAGACAAGGCTCCACTGCCAAGGTTCTCGGAGGAAGACGTCAACCTTTTGGCAAATGATTATTTTGATCAACTTAGACTCGTGCGACGAGGAGGTTGGCAGCAGTCTCGCCGTTGCGTGCCCAGCGTTTCATTTAGTTTGTTCCAGCGCGTGCTGACGCTTCAGCCCGATCGGATAGATAGCTCAGAGGCAACGTTGCTCAATCAAAAATTGAATTCATGGTGGTGGAACTGCTACCAATCTTCTTGTCACATAATATTAAGTTCATCAAAGAGCACATTTGCCAAAACGTTGGTGGCCTAGTTTAAACGTTTTCTACCCAGGACCCAAGTGAGACACTGTCATCCTGAGGACATTTTCAAAGAATATTGCCGTTGTTATGTGGGGACTCGCTCAGATGTAGGGCTTTGACCCAAGTGGGGTCTTGACCCGCGGGTTTAAGGACCCGGGTGCTGGTGTTTGAAGTTACAGACAGCGGGTTTGTGTTTAAAACTCAATGTTATATTCGATTTGTACAGTAATCAGAATCAGACTCACTTTATTCACCCAGTTCAATAAATGCACAGGAATTTGTCTTGGTGAAATAGGTGCAGGGACGCATTAACAACTGATCCGGAGAAATAAATACATACTGACACACAGTACAGACTTCACACTTAGTGGAAAACATACAGTAAACAGTACACTCTAGGCCTATATCCCTCCACATTTATAAGTATAAAGATTAAAGGAATACATCAGGTTTTTGGGAGATTGGCCCGTTAGTCAACTTACCTATTAAATGATGAGAACATAGACACCAAAATCATTCATGTGACCCCGGTGCTCCATGCTAACTCTTTAGCATACACTATGTTGAGTGATGGTAGTGATTGCATTATCCAAAGTAAGAAGACTGACCTTTTAGTAATAAAAGTTATTTGCAGTTTTTATTATATGGCCTCTAGATTCATACATTTTAAAAATGACATATCATTAACTCAATACAGCTGATGTAGCCAGGTTTATGTTTGGCACTATTTCAGATGAGAAACAACGTATTCATCCACCGCACAGTCATTTTTAGCTGTACACAGCCTCCCATCACCCACCACCTTCATGTCCTATGGAAACAGGAAAAGTAGTTCCTGATAGTTCAACACAATACATTATTTCTCTATCATATTTCATCTTAATTTTACAGATCTCCTACATAAAACTATCATACGTAGCTTCACATTTAGCTTTACAGCTACTAAAAGTTCTAATTTTTCACTTTTGCGATAATGCTAGTCGCCTACTATCACTCAACATAGTGTATGCTAAAGTGTTAGCATGCAGCACCGGAGCAAACGATCTACCATGCACACATGGATGATTTTGGTGTCTATGTTCTCATCACTTAACGGGTAAATCTCCCAAAAACTTGGTGTGTGTGTGTATGACATATGACCATAGCTGGAAAACTACTTCTCATCTTGCAGGTGCACCGGTCAGATTCATAACCAATCAGCTGCCAAATGTAAATGAACCCTGATGGGGTTGATTCTGGAGGGGAGCTTTTGAATCCCTTCAGTTCTCCCCGTCCCGGTGTCAATTACTGTCAGGTTTCTGGCAGGTCCTCCTTATCACGTTGATGTCAGCAGGGTTTACCAGCGTGGGCCTTGGCAGCACCGGGGCCGCTCAGGCTGCCAAACCCACAGCAGTAAACTCTCCTTCAGTGCAAACCTCCCACCAGGTCTCTCTCTCTCTCTCTCTCTCTCTCTCTCTCTCTCTCTCTCTCTCTCTCTCTCTCTCTTTCTCTGTCTTTGTCTCTTTCTCTCTCTATGTCCCTTTCTCTGTCTCTCCATCTCTCTCTCTCCATCCCACTTTATCATACTAAAACAGTCTTCATTAAATATAGTGTATTTATTTGTGATTGATCTTCCAGGCGAACATGGGAATCTAAATTGATCGTCAAATCAAATCGCCTATAAAGATGTTGACGCTGTACAGCAGCACACACTGTTGCCTGATTAAATAGGGGGGATCGAATCGTAACGAATACACCAAACAAACTGATACACGATAATGTTGACTATGAATGAATGCATAAACAAACAAATTTGAACAAAACGCTCTATCAGTTTCCTATTAATTACACTGATTTTTAATTTCATGATCTCCACATGGACCTATAATGTCACATTTTCAAATACAGTGCAAACCAAAAAAAATCACTATTATTACAAAAAATTAGTATAATAATCCTATCATACATTTTAGAAGGATACCATGACAAATATCACAGTAAAACAGTAAAGAAAATATAATTCAGTCGCTATTAAAGTCAAAAAAGTTAGGATATACTACAGAAAATCCTATAGTAGGCCTAAAACCAAAAGGAGATTAAAAAAAACATAAAATACTATAAAGAATTAATGTTATTATAGCCTAAAGTCACTATAGGTGATACCAAACTATAGGTCTCTATAGGAATATAATGGGAATATTATAGTGATACCATAGGAGATAAAAAATGCCATAAAGTGCGATAAGGTCACTATAAACTCACTATTGAGCACCATGGAGAAGCGCTATAATTTCCTATAGCAATATTTTAGGAATATTATAGTGATGCTACAGGAGGTAAACATACCATAAGCTAAATAAGGTCACTAGAAACTCACTATTTAGCATGCAAGTCCCTATAGTAATATTATAATATTATAGGAATACTATATAGTGGTTTATGGCCCATGCCTCTATTTCTGTCGCCTACACTCACGGACTGTAAGCTAATATATTTTTAATTCCATTTCCATGATCTGCTACTGACTGGTAGTGATGCAAGAAACCCCCTTGTGCGTGTGCGCCTCCATATCTGTGTGCATTTTTTTCCCTTATTTTGCGCGCATGTGTGCGTGTCTTCTCCCGTATACGCTACGTCTCCATAACCGGGCGTCACGTGTCAGGGGCTCCCGGTCCTGGGCCAAGTTTTTTTTTTTTTTTTTTTACCCCGTGTCAGATCGTCCACGGAGCTTCAACACAACACACACACACAGCAACCCACACGGCCGCCGACCCTTCCTGCGCGCGTCTCCTCTCCACGCTGCGCAACCAACGCCTCGGCAAGGATGGACGTGCTGGATGGACGCGTGGATGCGGATGGATGTTCCCGTTTGAACTAACGCGCAAGCCGGACAACTTCCAGTGATTATTCCCTTTTTTTCTTCCAGTTTGTTTTATTTTTTGTAACGGATTACCTTTTTGATCTGGGGAAAAAGAAAGCAGGAGAAGTAAAGGAGGTTTTGGCTGAAGAGAGGAAAGAAAGGAAAACCCCGGGTTGCAGTGAACGGCTGGGTGCGCAAGATACACGGAAAGTCACGGATCATGCTTATGGGAACTTCTGATTCCGTCTCTATAAGGTATTGTCGGAAAATTAACTTGTTTTGTTTGCGGGTAACGTAGTGTAACGTTTAATTATCTGTTGAGTCTGGGAGCCTACTTTTTTAATGCCGAAAAACCCAAACCACAGGTGATGGGTGCTTCATTCCCTTAGGCGATTTATATTCGCATGATCAACGCTTGAAATGCATCTGCAAGTACTTTTCTATAGCTATTCTGATGAAAGATCGGCAAACAAACATCATTTTTTTCCTTTTTGTCATACAATCCCTACCGGAGAGGCTCCAACTGCCTCAAGCGTCAGATGCGCTTTTCTCATATATAACGGCAAACAAAAGGACAACAAAGAGCATCAAAAGACCGTTAAAGAAAAGTCCGTTCGCCGGGATAGATTGTCCGGTGTTTTTATTCCCGACGTTGTTCTCCTTTTTTGGAATCGTTGGGATTAGTGTGGCATTTATTGTTTGGGTTTTTTTTTGTTTTTTTTTTTTTGGTCTTTTGCGCATTCCCTGCCCACCATAGCGTGGTGTGGGCTAAAAGCTCCAGTAGACCAGAGAGAGAGAGAGAGAGAGAGAGAGAGAGAGAGAGAGAGAGAGAGAGAGAGGAGTCCATCTGTTCAATCACATAGCAACAGGAAGAGAGAGAGAGAGAGAGAGAGAGAGAGAGAGACTGACTAATGAAAAAAAAATCCCTGGAATATTTCCATAATATCCCCATAACATTCCTATAGGGACAAGATCTGTGGTTTATAGTGACTTTATCATACTTGTTCTATTTTTTTTAATCTCCTATGGCATCACTGTAACATTCCTATAATCTTCCAATAGATACAGTGTATGGAACTCATTATTTACCTCCTAAAACTGTAATATTCCTATAATGTTCCTGCAGAGACTTGTAGTTTTGCTGTGATCTTTGCACAATACCCTTCTAAAATTTATTATAGGGGGGGGGGGGGGGGGGGTTGAGTTTAAAAGCAGCATTGTTAAATAGATGCTCATGGAAGGCCTCAAGTGCTGCCAGGTTAGTAAACGAATATTGAAAATCTGTGTCTGGATTGATTGGAAGCAAGTACTTTTGCTGCTGAGGGATTGGAGCGGGAAAAGGCCTGAGTGTTTATTTGGCTTATTGGGTGATTTGTCTCCAATTGCTCTTTGCTAAGTTGATGTCTCTCTCTCCCTTCATCTCTCTCTCTCTCTCTCTCTCTTTCTTTCTTTCTGTCTCTCTTTGTATCTCTTTCTCTGACTCTTTGCCTGTCTCCGTCTTTCTATGCCTGTCACCCTCTCTCTCTGTCTGTCACTCTGTCGCACGCTCTCTCCCTATCTCTACCTCTCTTCCTATCTCTCTCTCTCCTTCTCTCCCTCTCTCTCTCTCTCTCTCTCTTCACTTCCACCCCTCCCTCTCTCCGCCTCTGCCTAACCCCTCTCCCTCTGACCTCCCTCCCTCCAGAGTGGCTCTGCCTGATGCTCTATCATGACTGATGGCGAGGGGAGAGCGCGCTTTCACTACGCCGAGCGCCGCCAGGAGGAGGAGCGGGAGGAGGCGCAGGAGGAGGTGAGGCTCGCCATACCGACGCTCTACCGGGACGACGCCCCGGGGCGCACCGTCGACACGGGAGGGGGACATGAGGAAGAGGAGGAGGAGGAGGAGGAGGAGGAGGAGGAGGAGAGGAATAGCAGTGGGGGCGGTGATGGTACCGGTGAGGGAGGAGGAGGAGGGAGAGGAGGAGGTTCCTGGAGTCCCGGGGCGGAGGAGCGCGAGGAGGACCAGGAGGAGCCGGAGCTGGAAGTGGAGGTGGGGCCGGCGCTGGGGGTGCGCATCACGGCTCCCATCCGCGACCCGGACTGCGCCTCCGACGAAGAGGAGCAGCAGCCGTACCCGGCGCTGGCCCCCGTGGTCTTCTTCTGCGTCAAGCAGACCACGAGGCCGCGCAGCTGGTGCCTCCGCATGGTCTGTAACCCATATCCTTTATACTGCTGGAGGCTAGGCCTGTCTGACACCCGGTAAGCCCCAGATATGTCCCCAGTCCTGTGTGTGTGATGACATGAAGCTGAATATGTCCCTTGGTTGAAAGGTGTGTGACCCATATTCTTTCATACTGCTGGGAATCTAGCCCTTTCTGACACCCGGTAAGCCCAAATACGTCCCCAGTCCTGTGTGTGAGAATTAAGAAGCTTATACCCCTTGATTGAAAGGTGTGTGGCCCATTTCCTTTCACACTGCTGGGAAAGCTAACCCTGTCTGACACCCGGTAAGCCCACATATGTCCCTTGATATGGCTGGTGACTCACATCCTTTTTTAATGTGGCTGAGAACCTAGTCCGGTATGTGCGATTACTGGCAAGCTTAAACACTGTATGTCCCTCAACTGAATGGTCTGTAAATACAGTCACACTGCTGGGAATCGAGTCCTTTCTGATACCCGGTAAGCCCAAATATGTCTTTTGATTATATGAATGGTGATTGGTCATGTGGGAGAAACTGAGAAACAAATCCGGTATGTGTGAATACTGGGCTTAAATATGTCCTTCGTTTAAATGGTCTGTAAACTTTATCCTTTTATAGTGCTGGAAATGTAGCCTTTTCTGACACCTGGTAAGCCTTTACACTCTTTGTCCCGTGGTTGCATGGTCTGTAACTGCTGACAATGCGGTCAAGTCAGACACCAGGGCCATGCCTAAATATTTCCCCTTACACAGCTTTGGACCAGTATCCTTTAACTGCTGATGCGTGTAACACAGCAGCACTGCCTGAGACCTGATAAACCTACACACTTGCCCTAGAATCACTATCCTTTAACAGCACCCTGAGACCTGATAAACCTAATAATCTTTTATCGCTGAAAGAATAATGCATGGCTTAGGTTGACCGCACTCAAATCTGAGCTGTGTGTTACAGCAGATGTACGGAAAACAAATGCACTGCAGTTGTCTTGAGCTCTTCTTTGGGTACAAGTTGTCCAGCTGGAGCGATTGGGAAAAGAGTGAGACGCTAACATTTAACACGCTTTTTATGGAGTTTCCGTTCCGCACCTGCTGGAGATTTACGTGGTGTGTGTTTTAATCCGTCTCCAACTGGAGAGTACTGTACGTCGGCTTGAGCTTTGTTCACCATTTTTGGCTAAACGGTCGTTCTTAGTCATCTAATCCAGGTTCTGACGCACCTGTGACTTTGTTTCCGTGGGAGTTTGTTATTGTTCTGGTGATTGGATCGTGCTTGGAAATGCAAGTATGCAGGGTTTAGATTCTGAAGGGTCACACTGAAACATGAACATTCTCGCTTCCTCTCACCCCTTTCTCTCTTCTGAGGTTACGTTATCCCTCTGCGGACATTTTACGGCAGCCATTTTGTGCTAAGCAGCGTTCGCTCTAATTCAATTTGGGGATACCAAATGGTGCAAGCGAAATAAATTTGAAAGCTGCATCCGGCTGTTTTAAAGTCCATTATTACCCCTCCACTGAACATCCTGCTCGGGTAATTTTCGCCTGTGGGCTGTTTTAAGACACTGGAGCATAGACAAATGAGAACATAATGTGCATCCAAATGTAGGCACTATGAAAAGAACTTCGAAGATGAAGATGACAGATGAACCACTGCAGCATATTTTTTGCTCCTGATGTGATTAGGTGGGCGGTGTAAAAAAAAGCAAAATTAGGAGCTGAATCATATTTTTTTTTGCCAAGTACATTTATATTTAGTGGGAATCTGACCTGGTGGGTAGTGCTGACAGTATTGACACACAAGCAAAAATATTGAATGCAAAAGTACAATACAGAATATCGTCAGTGTCCTGCAAAATCCTTGTGCCTTCAGTATTTGAAGTTTTGAGTTTTGATACAAAATTGCATTTGAAGAATACACACCTGCGTATCCAGCAGCTCATTCCTGGCTGTGAATCGTTTGATCTTTGGTAGATCTGAGCTTTCTGCAGCATACTGATGATGACATTTTAATATAAAATGTAGTAGTGTGTCGTGCATTTCCTCTGTCTGTGTCTTTCCTTGTCTGCTAGTGCAGTGTAACAGTTCCAGCTGTAGTAGATGATGCTAGCTGACTGCTGTAGTGGTCTGCTCTGCTGCACCCTTAGAGAGCTCTTGGAACAGCATGCCTGTGTTCTTTTGCTTTAAGAACGTGTGTGTGTGTGTGTGTGTGTGTGTGTGTGTGTGTGGCCTAAGGCTGTGGCAGCCTGGAGATGAAAGTGTACCTTTTGGAGGTGAATCTAGATGATGCCTTTCAAGTTGGAGAAGAAACAGATAGGTAGATAGTCAGGTGCATACATAGCTACACGAATACATGGTTGCAGTTACTCTTCCTTCCTTATTCCTTATTTTGTGTCAACTCTTATTATCGCATACTGGAGCAGGTCATTTTCAGAAAGGGGAGTTGGGCATTGAGAGAGTGTTTGATCATTTTGTGTCTTGTACCATAGGTGGTCACTTTGTCCTGTCTATTTCTGTGTCTTGTCTATGTAACATGTATCATTGGGTGACTGTTGTTTTGTCATGGCACATCTTTGCATGAATTTAGCACAAGCAAACTTATTGGATTTACACATTTAGAAAACAAATTGCAGCTTATTAAAAAATGTTCCAAGGTTGTAAATGTAGCCCAGTCTGAAGTTCAGATAGCCTACAGATAGCTTTTGAAAATTGCATGCGATTACACAGAACATGACGCAGAAATGGACAGAACAGGACAAAAAGGACACAGGACAGGACAGGACACAATAGCCACCTAATGGTAGAAGACCCTCGTTACACAGGACAAGACATGGAATTACACAGGACAAAGACACTGCACACAGCAGGACACAAAACAACCTAACACCTACTGGGGATTCAGGGAGGCAGGGAAGTTGATGTCCATCAACACACCAGGACAATCCCATGTCGATTTCATTTTGAGTAGAGGTTAGAGGGGTGGGCTGATGAGGAAAAGGTCACCGCTTTGAATCCCCTAACCGTCCGGGAAACATTGGGTGCCGAAAGTGACTGGGAAGCCTGACCTCTGACCTCTGACCTCCCTGGAGCAGGGGAAAAGCCAAAAGAGAATTTCCCCTTCAAGGAATTAATAAAGTATCACAGTGTTGCTATTATCTGCACGACTCACCGCAGGCGCCAAAGAGCCCAGCCATGGAAACGAGAGGCGTGTTGTGACCTTATCGAGCACTGGGATGCTCGGTGATTTTAAAATATGACACGACTCAGGGAGGCTGCTCCTACAATATGGATAGTCGCATCCAGAATCGGTTAGAAAATCATTTGAAAGGGACGAATGGGCGGACCCGTACAGCCACGCGGACGCACATAAACAGGCAGGGACCCCGGCCGACTCTATTTCCCACTTATGCCGAGCTTTACATGCAAGAGCTGAAGACGCATTTAGATGTTTCACTGCAGGGTCACAGAATATTTATGTCTGCTGAGACTAGTTTGTTCTCACATTTAACATTTTTATTTATGAGGCATTTAGCTCTTATCCGGAGCAACTTACAGTGAGTGTGAGTGTAGAATAAACTTAAATTCCTGGACATTATCTTGCCCTGACAATATTCTAGCGACTTGAGGATGATCCTATAAGAGAGAAGCAATAAAAAAGTAATCTGAATGCATTTTTTTTTAAAGATAAGAGAGCATTAGAGCGAGCAGAGGAGGAAGACGGGAGAGAGGCACTTCAAGTCAATCTAAAAACGATCCAACACTGCCATGCCCAATGTTTCCCAATTAGAGAGATAGACTAAAACGCATGGCAAGAGGAATGGCTTGGCAGACATTAGGCTTGCATGACAGTCTGTCTGTTCAGTTCTACTTCACAGCATTTGAGAAGGGATAATGCTGCAGTTAGTTTGGAGCAGATGCCACTATGGCCGCTGCTTGTTTTCCCAATCACATCTCTGATGTTAGGCTGGTGTGTGTAAGATGTGCTGTTGTTTGGTAACAGTGAGAAAGGAAGGACTGTTTGTACCAAGATAGCATGGCTAATGAATGAGGCGCCCAGTCTCACATGCTTGGCATTATATTATAGGCGCTTGTTTCAGACTGAATCATAAAAAAACTCTCTCTCTCTCTCTCTCTCTCTCTCTCTCTCTCTCTCTCTCTCTCTCTCTCTCTCTCTCTCTCTCTCTCTCTCTCTCATTTCTCAGTGTGTCTATCTGTGTGTGTGTGTGTGCAGGATGCACTGTGTAAGCAAGACAGGGTTGGTGGTCCACAGTGGTCTGTGTAAATATTATACAGAGTGTAAATGCTCTGACACTCAGCCACACACACGCACACACACACACACACACACACACACACACACACACACACACACACACACACACACACGCACAGGTTAATGTGGAGCGGAAACACTCCAACCCTGACATTTACACCTTCTTTCTTTTTCTCTATCAGTCTGTCTTTCTGTCTGTCATACACACACACACACAAAGCTTTTCAGGTCTGTGCCGTGTGTTTGGAGTGGCAGATAGATTAGTCAGGTACTGGAGAGTGGGAGAATGCTGCTTCTGGGGTTCTGCTGAACATCACACACACACACAGAGAGAGACAGAGAGAGAGAGAAAGAGACAGAGAGAGACAGAGAGAGAGAGAGAGTCCAGCTATGCCTGGTTTTTCATTTCATGGAAAACTAATCTTTTTCACAGTCGTCCCTTCCTCTGACATGCCGGGGGAATGGAGAGGTCGTGCACGCCGGCGCTCAGACATTCGGATGACTGATGCGAACAAAATATCGCTCATATTTCCAAATGTGAACATATAACTCCCAAATCCCACGTACTCCGGTTCCACATGTTACTTAAAGTGTCCAATCCGCATCTGGAAAGCCAAGGAAAACAGTTTTCATTCATCATGTTTCATTATGTTCATCATCATTGATTAACTGGCCTGTCTGTAGTCCCGGATAAACATCCTAAGATGGCCAGAGAAATGCACTTCCACCTCCTCAGCTGCAATTACAACAGCAAGCTATTTAGGTTATTTATTTATTTCGTTCCTTTTTTCGCCGTTGACTCATCTACCACACAATATGGATCTACTATTAAAAGATGGATGTGAGGCAAAAGGAGGCTGGCAGGCTTTGATTATGGCTTCCATTTTAAAACATGGATTGACTAGCAAGAGCAAAAACAACCGAAGAACTTAAAGGAGAAAGAAAACAGCTTAAAAAATAGCAATTAGTGATGTAACTTGCATTTCTGGGTCAGAAGAAGAAGTTTTCCAGTGGCAGTAGGTTAAATAGACCAGAATGCAATGCAGCCACAAGACGATTTGGCAGTAAGACCTGAATAGACTTTTTCAACGTGGATCCATCCTGATGCCGTCGTGACACTGCATGTTTTCGGAGTCCATGATTGGATGGTGTGATGGAAAGACAGCCTGAATCAGGGCTGATTAGATCAGGTGCGGAGGGGCCAGACAAGGTTAATCCATTACAGATGAGTGGACTCATCACGCTATCCGTCTCCATTAGTCATCCTATACTCTAAACAGGTAGAGACGGGCTCTTGCGCTCCCATCGTAAACGAATAGGGATGAGGCTGCGTGAAGACACTCACACACACACACACACACACACACACAGATATACGCCCACACACACACACACACACACCCACACACGCAGCACACCAGGCAGTCTGTCGGCTTGTTTAAAGGATCAGAGGCAAATGCTGATAGTCATCACCAGATAAGGAGTGTTACCTTCCTTTCACTCTCACAGCGATGTCATTTCAAAGGCTGTCATTTGTCTCTTTGTCTGGAGTGTGTGTGTGTGTGTGTGTGTGTGTGTGTGTGCGTGTCTTAAAATGACTTCATCGCCGCAATGTGTGGGATAAAGAGAGCCGGCCTTGATGTCAGCGGGTTCTTCTTCTCCTACTGCCACTCAGACAGGCCTCCCGAGGTGTGTGTGTGTGTGTGTGTGTGCGTGTGTGCGTGTGTGTGTGTGTGTGTGTGTGCGGGCAGGCTTCAGTGCATCACTTCTGTTTGTCTCCCTCTGTGCCTGTCTGTAAGTGTGTGTTTCTGTGCGTTTATGTTTAGCAGTGCATTTGGCTGTGTGTGTGTGTGTGAGTGTGTGTGTGTGTGCTGCGTATGTGTGTGTGTGTGTGGTGACTCATTATATTTGGACTGTGCTCACGATAACAGCAGATTGGGGGTCAGGAGGTGTGTATCGCCCTGGAGACGGAGGGATTCTGTCGCTGACGTATAAACTCCTGGCACACCTTGCACATCCTAACAGTGTATGTGTGTGTGTGTGTGTGTGTGTGTGTGGTTTATTATGTGCATATTTTTATTTTTAGAAATGCATTAGGTAGCTAAACGCCCAAGTGAACATATATGTGCCTTCCAGCGTTAGGCTGATTACTTGCAAAAGCTGACTATGGTAATGTGTGTGTGTGTGTGTGTGTGTGTATGTGTGTGTGTGTGTATGAAAGGTGTGTGTAGCGTTTAAGAAAAGCGTTTATGCATGTGTGTGCGCTTGTGTGACTGTGTGTCTGCCACCTCGGTATTTATTAATGTGTATATATGTGTGCGTGCAAGCCAGCTTGTGTGTGTGTGTGTGTGTGTGTGTGTGTATGGGTGCGTGTGTATGTGCATGTGTGCAAGGGTGTTGAGGTGTGTGTGTGTGTGTTGTAGGATTACTTCCAGTACAGTAGGATCTTTGTTTATCCCCAGGCTCACTGTTTACAGGCTGCTTCGCAAAATGATCTGGAACTAATAGGGCAGACTTTCATGTGTGTGAACGTCTGTGTGTGTGTGTGTGTGTCAGTATGTGTGTGTGTGTGTGTGTGTGCGTATGTGTTTAGTGAGTGACCCTCTCCTGCCCCAGGCACATAGCTGCTGACTCCACAAACCACTCCAGAGAAACAGAGTGTGTGTCTGTATCTCTGTGTGTGTGTGTGTGTGTGTGTGTGTGTGTGTGTGTGTGTGCTGCCTGCCAGATGGTAGCTAGTGTCGTGTCTAGATGGACATGTTTCAGAGGACAGAGCTTTGTGCCAGCTAAGCCCCGGCCAGATCAGATGCAGGTTGTGGTTCATCAGAGCGCGCCGGCGACTCGGCACCGTCAGAGGTTAAAGGTCAACCTGAGAGAAGCCGGTGGCTGCGGCGTTCGCGGTCAGGGGTTAATCTGTCGAGGAGTAGACCATCGAGTGGCAGCGCTCTTGAACATCCCTCCATTTGCTAAAAACAACTTGGAAACACGGGTAGTTGAGTCTGATTGGCTGAGTCACGTTCAAAGCCGAAAAAATAACCGACGAACTGTTAACTTATGAACGAAAATCATCATCCATTCCGGAACTAGAACTAGATTGCAGGCAGAAGAATGACATTTAACTAATATTATTTAACTATTAATGATTCAAAATGTTGTGTTTCTGCCGTAACCAATAAGCCACTCACGGCCGTACTTTACAGACATTTTACAACAGCTGAGAGGCGTTTGTTAGGCGCGATGTGGAGCGGCTTACTGCGTAATTATTCTTGAAGAAACACACTTTTAGGAGGAATTTGAGATGGCTTCTTTGCGTTTTTTCTCATTAGAAGTGTGGAAATTGAAGTAAATTGTTGACCAGAGGATAGATGTTGCTCTACTTAAGAAGTGCCCTGGTTCATTGTATTGCTGAATGCTGTTGCTGTGGCTCGGTCTGAGTTTTTACTTTTTTAAGTAGAGATTCTGCAGTTCTACATCCATGGTGATGACATGTAGACTTCATCGATTCATCGATTATCAGTTTAGTTGTGTGTTGTGTAGTAGTGATCTCAGCTGTCTGGCTCCCTAGTTGATCAGCTGCTTTCATCTCTTCTATGGAAAATACAATAACGTTAGCAAAGCTTATAACATAATACATATATGTGTAGAAGCACTGCTTATACAACAATGTTCATTATAAAATGTCAGAGTATGTGTTGTTTTACGACTATAAGATTTATCCATGCAAGCAAATGGATGAAGATCCCAGAAGTACATTCTCCCATTGTGTGACGTCATCAAAACTCATTTGCATACAAGAAGAATTTGTGGAAGTCGTGTGAAAAATCGCAACTAAGATGTGATGATTTATAGTTTCAGTTAAATTTGCACAATGAAACAACTTTTACTTCCTTTTATTATATACAGTATATTAGATAAATAGTGACATACACAAAGGAGTGCTATATTGTAGTTATTTAACATTTTGTGCTGTATAATGCTCAATAAAGGACAGACTTGATATTTTTACTACACCATACTGAAATTTCATAGCACCCAGGTATAGAGGAGTGATGTGTCTCACCTCTGGTTGCCCAGTCTGACAAAAAAAAAAAAAAAAAAATATCTTTTTACTCACAGAGCTGTCAGTCATGCTCCCTGGAGCGGCAGGCCCACACTGATTGGTCCTCCAGCGCTGTGGGTGGGCTTTGCTGCAGCTGTTGCCATGGCTACCCATCATGTTGATGATGGTGTGGAATTTCTATTCTGTGTTTCTACGGATCAACCCACAGTCCAAAACCTGCTCTGTCACTCTCACCAAGCAAATCTGAGACAGAAAATGTGATGAACAGCTTTTTTAAACTTTGGGGCATCGCAGTCGACATAATGGCTATAATGTGTGTGTATGTGTGTGTGTGTGTGTGTGGGGGGGTGTGTGTGTGAGTGCAGCAGGTGGCAGGTAGGTGTCAGGGAGAGCCGACACAAGTGAGCACAAGAAGACAAGAAGGAGGGAGAGGGAGGACAGATGGACGGATGAGACCGGGAGTGAAGGAGAGGAGAAAGAGGGGGGAGAAAACGGCAAAAAGTCTAGAATTGGAGGAAAGAGAGAGTGAATGAGAGGACAAAGGATGAGGGGGAAGAAAGACAGGAGTAAACGACAGAGGAAGAGGAAAGTTAGGGCGGAGGAGGATGACTGGGATAAAAAGGATGAAGCCAAGAGAGAGGAAGAGTAGAATCAGGGCAGAGAGAGAGGGATGATGGAGGAGGAGGAGGAGGGATGGAGAGGTGGACGGGAAGAATAGGCGAACAGGAAGAGGTCAAACGGACAGAAAGCGGTAATTTAAAACCAATCTATTCTGCGCGGCGAGTGTACTTTAACACGGCGCTCCCATCCGGCAATTGGACACAGCGTACGGCCAATCTGAAGTGTGACTGTCGAGCACATCTCTCTCTCTCTCTCTCTCTCTCTCTCTCTCTCTCTCCCTCTCTCTCTCTCTCTCTCTCTCTGTCTCTGAGCTTCTATTGTGCTCTCCATTGTCTTGCTCTGCGAGTTGACGCTTGCTGCAGTAAAGATGCAGTGGCTGTTTCATCCTCAAAACACAACTACCCTCTCGCCCCCTCCTCTCCCTCTCCCATCCTTTCTCTCTCTCTCTCTCTCTGAAAAAGCTGTCTCTCTCTCTCTCTCTCTCTCTCTCCCTATCTTTCCTTTTTCTCGCTGGCGAAAGGTGCGCGTGAGTCTTGACTGCAAAATGTACCGAAGCACTTGTGGGTTTTATCTATTTTTGTGGCTGTTTTATGTTGCTCTGTTGGAGGCAGGGATCAGTTGTGCATGGTTTTTAAAGTAAACTGCAGTATAAAACACACACACACACACACACACACACACACACACACACACACACTGGGCAATAGTTTCACAAAGCAAGTAAATTGAAACACTGTAGGAAATTTTATGATAAGACAGCTTACAGAAATAAAACATCAGACCCTCTGTCTCTTGATATTACTCTCTGTCTCTTTGGATTTGACATAGTGGGACACCCAGGCTGCATTGATTTATAGGCATGAGGTGTGTGTGTGTGTGTGTGTGTGTGTGTGTGTAAGAGAGGTTGTGGTGGTCAGGGGGTTGAGGTTCGGGGGAATAGAGTTCAGCGAAAGCGGATTTACCCAGGCTGACGGTTATAAACTAAGAGGTGGAGAGACGGAGAGTCGGGAGGTATAATTGAAAAATGGAGCCACCATTGATTCAGAGAGACCACCGTACCTTATACTGCACCTCCGAGCCACACACACACACACACACACACACACACACACACACACACTCAAACACTCACACACGCCATGCAGGATCCCCAAGGCGTGAGAAATGACTTGAAAAGGCGATAATGTGTTTTTTTGCTGGTGGAGGATGCGGGCGGGGGAGGTCAGTGTGGGACGGTCAGCGTGGGACGCTCCCCAGGG
>NC_136003.1:8458818-8521318 GCF_048128805.1 Centroberyx gerrardi | reverse complement strand
CAAAATAGCGTGCCGCTCTCTTCAAATAATGGAGGAGATATTTATTCCGCGGCAGAATCTGTGTAGACCCTCCAAAGCCTTCTGACCGGCGGAGGATTAACTCTGGCCTAGAGAGGAGAGAGGAGACGGGGGCTTTGAAACCGTCGCTGCTGGAGATAGCGGCGGAGGGATGTGGCGCGCTACGCCGACTACAAAAACAGAACGAGGGAGGGGAGGGAAGCGAGAAGGGAGAGAGCGGAGAGATAAGCCGCGTTCACACTACAAGCCTTCGTACCTGAGTTTCTGGGTGACTAGGATGTAACCCGTATCCGACGCCGATATGAACCGACAGCGGCGTTGAAAAGAGACGCATGAGCCGAGCAGCGATAACAAAAGCGCCTACGCTTGTTTTGCTGCTTGACTGAATTGAGGCGTCTCCCCAAATACGGATCAAGTCGTTCTTTTTCTCTCTCTCTCTTTCAGGTGAATGATGGGAGATGCACTCACTGCATGTAGGTCTCATTTGGTCCAAATTGAAATGAGAAACTGTGACTCCATGCAGCTTTTTTGCTGTTCACACCAGAGGTGTGGCCAAGTCAACTTTGCTCAAGTCCCAAGTCAGTCTGAAGTCTTGAGGTGCAAGTCTCAAGTCAAGTCCCAAGTCTAAATGTAGCTTACCAAGTCAAGTCCAAGTCAAGTCCATGTCATTGATGTCAAGTCTCAAGTCTAAATGTAGAACAGCAAGTCAAGTCAGAACAAATCAAGAATCTAGTATCAATTTAATATCTTAAAGAAAAGTAAATATCTAGGACTTTTCACTGCAATATGGTTTTAATAGGATAAAAACTTGGTAAGAGCATCATGAGTTTGATTTCTATAATCAGTTTCAACTTCAATAAATTCAATCATACAAATTCAGAAAACAGAATTTAAATTCAGAAAACAGAATTTAAATTCAGAAAACAGAATTTAAATTCAGTCGTCTGCTGGAACAAATCTCATCATTTTCAATCGAAGTCATTTACACAAACACAAGATCTCAAGTCAAGACTTTAGAAACCTTTTCAAGTCATCAAAGTACAAGTCAGAGTCAAGTCCCAAGTCACCAGAACCCAAGTCAAGTCAAGTCTCAAGTCTTCTCTTCATGCATCAAGTCAAGTCTCAAGCAATTAAAACTGTGATTTGAGTCCAAGTCATGTGACTGGAGTCCCCACCTCTGCTTCACACTGATTAGAAAACATCAGATCCGAGTCACGTGAAGGAAAAAGAATCAGAATTGGGACACTTTCGGCTGCAGTGTGAACGCAGCCATAGGAAGAGACAGAGAGGGAGCGCATGTGGATATGATATTCAGATTGATCCATTTATTAGCCTATATTTCCATCAGTCACAGCTTCAATTATACAATTACAGCCCGTTACCGCCGGGATCAAAGTTCTCCACACAGGCTTGAATAGCGATAGGATTGTCCAGTTGGGGGAATAATGCCACTGTCATCACATTACACCAAGTTCAACATCAACCCAAATGAGCACAAAATGTTCACAATATGACATTATGCCATGGTAAAAATTCATATTGACACATCTTTTCTAAGAGTGTCAATCCATGTTGCGTGCCAGTAAGTAGACACCACCGATTCAAAGGCAGCCATGTGAAACTGGGCTCCGTTGTTAAACCAGAAACTAGACTTCCCCCGCGTCAGTATGATAAAACAGAAAACCAATGAGCTGTCCTCCCTCTAAATGATCTATTGTTCTCTGGATCGAAACTGGCATTGTTTGTCTCACACCGGCTACACACACACACACACACACACACACACACACACACACGAAAACACAGGCACTGGGTCAATGGGGATGGATTAATCTTCTTCAGACAGTTCGGATGATCATTAATTGTCTCTTGGAGGAAAGGTGGGCTTATCAAAAGCCATTTCTTATTTGCCGCTGTGTGTGTGTGTGTGTGTGTGTGTGTGTGTGTGTGTGCGCATCGAAGGCCGCTTAGTGCCTATTACACTGTAATGAAGGAACGCTGCTCTCACTGGCCCCCTGTCTGCTTTCTAATGGACCTCTATTATCACAGTTCAAGCACACATGCAAACTCCACCGCACACACTGTGTTTTCTCTGTGTCTCTCACACACACACATACACACACACACACACGCCGCCTCTGTGCTAGATGAAAGGGCGTCATGAAGCAGCTGACCCAGCTAAAGTGCAGGAGGCCTGGTTTTAGCTGAAGTGGCTCCATAATGGGGCTGTTATATACTTGTGTGGAGAGGGAAGGAGCCATACGTCACAGAACAAAACACTGGCATTACAGTGCAGTGGCAATCAGCAGGGACCCATTCAGTTTGGTGTTCAATACAATGGACTGCTGTTCAATAGTGAAAACAAATGTAGAACTGGGGAAACGATATTGTAGAACAATTTTGCGTTTTCAGAAAACATATTTTGGCTTTTTTCACCCTTAAAAGACCCTATCGTCATATAACTTACATCAGTTTGATAGCACTTATGGTTATGTATGCTATGAATTTCCATCTTAAAATTTCAGCTTAACAAGGAGGGAAAACTCTATTTCTGCAGAAAAAATTAAAGCGGTTAAACTGAATTCAGGTGGGTTTACCCTCCACTTCATATCTGTCTGTGCTGGAATTTACATATTGATTCATGTTTACACCATTTGACTGCAGAATACCTCTAAGTATCATTGTTTCACTTTTTGAGGCTTTTATTGTGAAAAGGAAAAAGTAATAAAGACAAAACACAATCAAAAACAACGACACCGGTAGACTTGAGAACCAGCCTTCTCTGGTTTACCTGCATTTTTGGTGTATCTGTACTAATCAATTATTTTTAAATATGTAGGATCATAAGATCACAGTCCACACACACTCCCATTGCAGTATATTCACTTCTGCATATACCAATATATCTCTGTTCGGTGGCAAATGTCCAGGTCAGAGGTCACTGACACTAAACTGAGGGACATCAGCCATAAAAACCCTACATGGTCTTATGGGAATTCTAACCCTAACACATAGTACCTGCCATATACTGTAATATCTTCTAGTATGTTTTACTCTTTGCTCACCAACACTCACACCTCTACTGCTGTAACGACCCAATTCCCCCTCGGGGATCAATAAAGTTTCGGCTAAATGAGCGCGCTGTCTTAAAATGCAAGTAACGTGCTCCCTGCATGAGAAGGGAGAGAAATGCGTTTCCCCGCCATGGAGGGATTACATGGAGGAGACACTGACATTGAAAGTTAGGGTGCGGTCGCTTTCAAGTCCGACAACCCGGGGTTCAATTCCCAACTCATGCAAAGACGGTTTCTACTGTGTGTGAAGTTTTTATTTTTAAAGGGTTAGAGATTTTCTTATTTAACCGTAACCTTAACTTTAACCAAAACCTTTCCCTAACCTTAACTGAGGTTGTTTTACTTGCCTAAACGTAACCATTAGCTAACCTTTTCACGTGAAAAATAGGTGAAAATGACATGTCCAATTCATACTATTGTCACATAATCACCCATTTTGTGGTGGAGGAACATAATCTTGACATAATTTGTGTCCACAATGCAATCTGTTTCAGAGTTTGTGCTCATTTCACAAAATATTATGAAACTGTGTTGATCTGTGGAATCATGTCCCCCAAAATGAGGATAAATGTGGGAATCATTGCCTAAATAAAATACAGAACAGAGCTGAACCTTTAGCAAGTGCAACAGAACTTAGAAGCACTACAACTCCAGTGGTAAATGTCTCGAGCAGACAGCTAATTGGGGAACAGCATCAACGGTTTACCATGAAAACACGCAGCCATTTAGAGGCATATGAGACAGACTGAAACGCTAAAGTGTCTGCAACACCGGTGTTCAGTCCGTTTAACCTGTAATTAACCCAGCAAGGACAACTCCCTGCTTCACGTTAAAAAAAACACCAAATAAAGACACAATTAAATACCAGCACTCCTGCTTTTATAGTGTGAGGGTGTGTGTGGTTGTTGGTGTGTATATGCATGTGTATGTCTGTGTGTGTGTGTGTGTGTGTATCTGTGTGTGTGTCTTTGTGCACAATTCAGGCAGAGGTAGTATGCATTTGTGACTACATGTGTATCACCGTGTGCGTCCAATAGCAAGCTGCCAGCAGAGGAGTTCCGATGGTGTGTGTGTGCCTGTCACTGTGTGTGTGTGTGTGCCGTAGCGCGCTGCGGGCAGAGGAGTGCTAACATGAGTGTGTGTGACAGACCTCCCACGCGCTGAGCTCTGATCCGGTTTGTTCCGGTTGGCGGCCTCGCGTCGGCGGGGCGATGGATGCTGGACGGGCCATCCTTGGCATCGGCGAGCGCCAGGGACAGACACTAACGAGACGCCGCGTTAACGAACGGATGAGAGCGGGCCGGACGGAGCGGCTGCGTGTGTGAGAGAGAGAGAGAGAGAGAGAGAGAGAGAGAGAGAGATGACAGTCCAGATAGCGCTGTCATCCTCTGCTACATCAGTCGCTGGTGCAGGAAAAAAAACAGCTTTAAAAGCCCAATCTGTAATCGAAAAGTAAACAAAATGGACACCCACTACAGTAATTCAGCCTCTACACTCTGAATGACTGAAGCAGGACACACTCTCACACACACACACACACATACACACACTGCAAGTGGTGACACACTGTCATCTTTTAGAGGCATTGGAAGCAGCAGTGAAGGGGTTGGACCAATTGGAGAAAATCAAGATGATAAGCGGAAAACCATGTCAGAAATTGCACCCAACACTTAGTGATACAGTATTTTTTTTTTATACTCTTATGATCCCCAAACTAGAACTTTGTGTCTTTGCTTGCACCACCCCCCCCCCCCTTCCACAGAGAGGTCAAAGGTCAGGCTCAGCTATTATATTTAGGGTATTTTCCAATGTTGAGGCATCTTTCTGACATCGGCTCAGTTTCCAAAGCTGTTTTACTGTTTGCACCTTGTCATATAATATGATATTGTGAATTATTTTTGTGCTTGTTTGGGTTGACATTGAACTCGGCCACCTTCTGCGCGTGTCGCCATCTGGCAAATGTTTATACTGGCATCGTTCGCTCATTGGTCTTTGCTCAACTATAATAGAGACATAATCCATTTTTTTCCCTTATCAGCCAGATGTATCACACCTCCATGTGTTAGCCTTGTTACACATGTTACTCTTGGTGACTCCTGGTATCGAATTTAGCCTGGAATCATCTTGATATCTGACACTACTATGAGATATTGATGCATTGGTACTGGCACATAACCTTCCTGTATCATTAGATAGATACAGCCACAGTCAATTTATGACACTGTATGTTTAGGCTGAAGTAGACTGGTGACTAACCGAGGGATTAAGCTTGATTCAACTCAACAGTTTATATACCCTTGTAGCACTGAGCTGCTCTGTGTGTGTGTGTGTGTGCACGTGGCGTGTCACACATGTTTGTTTTTCCCTGACTGAGCAGAACACGGTGTTTGTGCGGCCTCGCAGATTTCTTCCTAATTAGGTAATTGATACGGCGAGCTACTGCTCTGTGTGTGTGTGTGTGTGTGTGTGTGCTATCTTGTGAAAATCTCATGTTTTTGTGAATGATGATTATCAGGTGGATTAAATCATGTGAATGTGTGTGTGTGTGTGTGTGTGTGCTGACACATTCGAGAGTGTTATTGTTTAGAGGCATGTCTGCTTCCTGTGTTATGGCGGAGAGGGAGAGAGAGAGAGAGAGAGAGAGGTGAGGAAACAAGAGCGTATAAAGAGAGTGTTAGAGAAATTCCGCCATAAAGATGTAGAGAAGAAAAATGAGTTGAGGGGAATTTTGCGTATGAATTTTGCCTTTAAAAACAAAGCGCAGGACGGCGAGTCGTGATAGAACTTGAGAACTTTGTGGGCTTGTTTTTTTTTCAGCCGGTAGAAAGTGACCTACACCTCCTAATGTGTCTGCCTTTGTTTCGAGCATTTGATACTAACCCATTGAGATAGATAAAACAATGTGAGCTGTGGGAGGAGAGATGTGGCATTAACAGCTCACCCCAGAAAGCAGCTAATTTTACACTCATCCTGGCCCACCTGGCTTCCTCTCTGCGCTCGTTTGAAGTGCGCACTTATCTGGAGAGGAGGCTGTCATGCAGGGGCTCGGACTGGAAGGAGAGAGGGATGGATGGAGGGATGGATGGATGGATGGATGGATGGATGGAGCCAGAAAATAGGGTTAGTGTCTATGGATGGATGATAGTTGCTGGGTGAAATCACTTGGTAAGTCATGCAGGGCTTGGACTGGAAGGAGAGATGGATGGATGGATGGATGGATGGATGGATGGAGCCAGAAAATAGGGTTAGTGTCTATGGATGGATGGTAGTTGCTGCATGAACATTGTTATCATATTTTAATGGGATATACAATTTTATCATGGTAATGTGAAAATAATGTCCTGGGGATGCAAATCGGTCATATATCATGTTGTTTATATTAAGAATCCAAGAATCCCTACTTCATCATTCAGAATGGGAACAAAAATTTCCAAAACATGCAGTGCATCTAGTCAGCCAAAACAAGACTACTGACATCACAGAAATAGGTTTTGAGGAATTTGCTCTCTTTATAGTGATTGAAGTGCTAATCATGCCCAAATATAATGAGGCACTGGCACTGGAGTGATATTAATACTCCAAACAAACAAAAAGTTGGCCAAAAAGACAAGCATGTTGATTTTAGTTGAAGCAGTGTTAAATAGAGTTACTCCATGCCCCACTGTACTGAAGCAGCACCTGTTGCAGATTACGTGTTGTGGACAAAAAGGACACCACGAAAAGACAAGCCATTTTCACTTCTTCATGTGAAAATGTTAGCAAACAGTTCAGGTTAGGCAATTTCCCTCACAAAATGGAATGTAAATACAATGATGGTATTGAATATGATACTGTGATATGAACATTTTCAGTACCGCGGTATACAATATCAGAATACAGCCCAACACTGGATGGATGGATGGATGGACAGCAGGAAGGATAGATGTAAGAGATCTAGGAGGAGAGTGGGAGGTAAGAGAGGCAGAGGTAAACAGCAGAAGAAGAGATTGAGAATAAGAATAAGAGAATAAGAGAACAAAACAACAACGCACCGCAGGGAGGGGGATAGAGAAACGACAAAAAAAAGAGAGAGGAAGGGGGGAAAAAAGTGAGAACAGACGACAACATCACACATTAGAGGACCGCAGAGTAAACAGCACAGACAGGAAAGGTGAGACAAAGTGAGAGGCGACAGAGAAAAGGCAAAAGCAAAAAAGAAGTCACCACAGAGCGGTAGAGGCAAAAGAGGAGTGACGGGAGGAGAGGAGACAGAGGTGTTGGAGGTAGAGCGGAAGAAGAATAGACAAACAGAAGATGAAGGGAGGAAAGCAAACAGAGAGGCGAGGAGAGCGGAGGAGAAGGTGAGGGGCGGCGAGGTGGGGAGGGGAAAGGAGGGAAGCGGCGAAGAAAGTACAGGAAGAGGGGAGATAAAGAGAGGGGAAGGGAAGATGAGAGGAGTGGAAAAAGAAGAGAAGAGGAGGATGAGAGTTTCCCCGCAGTAAAGAGGCAGACTGCAGTAGAGCGGAACGCCGAGAGATGTTTCACTCCCTGGCTTTAACCGCACACCGCCATGAGATATACTCGCTTTTAAAAGTCACTCTGTGTGTGTGTGTGTGTGTGTGTGTGTGTGTGTGTGTGTGTGTGTGTGTGTTGGCTCGTACACACACTTTCTGCGTAATGTGTGGGAATACAAGAGGGATTTGCTGTGTATGTGCATATTTGTGTTTGCTGGGTGTATTACTACGCCTGTGTTTTAGCGTGTGTGTGTGTGTGTGTGTGTGTGTGTGCGTGTGTGTGTGTGTGTGTCCGGCAGCGGAGGTGATTTACCGAGCCTCTCTCGGCGAACAGCCTCTCCCGCTTGGTTTGATCAGCTGCTAATTGAATCGGAGAGAATAATGAGAGGGTCAGAGTGATTGTTCATTGTTTTAAGGCCATCTGGCGCCGCGCCTGGGGGCACACACACACACACACACACACACACACACACACACACACACATGCAAACACACACACACACACACAGAGAGTCACAGATGCATCGCGCAGATTCGTGCCCACGGACACACGCAGCCACCCAGGCATGCAGAAAAACTCTTACATGCCGACAGCAAACGCAACACAGAGAACAAACAGGCAAAACGCAAGAGCAGATATGGAGAGACAGAAGGAGAGGAGGGCAAGAGAAAGAGAAAAGGAGATGGATGGATCCGGAGAGATAGCTAATAGTCCCTATAAGGAAAACAGACCGGAGCTCTGGAGCGGGTCACTGGATAAAAGTCCAGATTGGTCTGTGATTGTATCCTATTGGAGCTCAGCAGTGCAGCAGGACACAAGTCGTTTGTCATAGTGGCATACAGCATCTCTGTGTCTGAATGTGTGTGTGTGTGTGTGTGTTTTGCGCGTGTGTGTTCCTGTACTTCTGTTCTTTGCGAGAGCTTTGGGTTTAAACCTTCGGGGTGAGGACAGCCTTGCGATGAGAGGTCATTTTTGGCTGATCCTCACTTCTTCAAGGGTTTTTTTTAGGGTTAGGGTTAGGTTTGGGTTAGTTTAGGGTTAAGGTAAAGCCTGTAGTGGTGAGGGGTTAAAGGAAACATCCACGCTCTGATACCCTCACACTGTTAGATATCATCAATCTGTGATGTTCACCCACTTTTCCCCTCAACCTGCATCGTCTACTTCTACTCCTTCTAGTTCTACTTAGAGATTTCCTACATTTCCCAGAATGTCTTTCAATAGTGGAGTGAGAGTTTCTCCAGTCAAGAAAAAGTGCGACTCAAATCGCAACATGTCTTGTGGCTGCATTGCATTCTGGTCTATTGAGGCTGCTGTCAGTGGAGAAATTGGTCTCTCTCCTCTTCTACAATGGATTTCTCCCTGTATGATTGTTGAATGTTTGTGCAAAATGAGTCTAGAAAGAAGACCTCGCTCTTTGATTCTGAGGGACTGACACCAAAACCTGATGTTTACCGTTGATGTTTTATATCGCTGAAATATTTTCTGCTATCAAACTCCATTTTAGCTGCTGGAAATATCTCAGCGTGACATCACATCATCTATGTTTGACCACAGGAATAAGAAAAATGCACCACCAAACATCAAAATGGACCCAGAAATGCAAGATACATCGCCAACAGCAGTTTATTGACAGTGTTAAAGTGATTTACTGTGGGTATTTCCCTTAGGATTAGGGGTTAGGGAATTAATGCAGTCAATTGATGGTACTCAGAAGTGTACGACAAATGTGTTTAAGACAAATGTGTGTGTGTGTCATCATGAGCTACGGCCTGTTTGAACTATAGTGTGTGTGGTGACCCTCTCACTCCCTTGACCCCATGTGAAAGAGTTCAACGTCATCAATCAGATCACCGTGCTGCAGATCTTTTCTTGTGTAAATGCAAGCATGCATGTATGCACATGTGAGCATCCAGGCCCTGTGTGTGTGTGAGTGTGTGTGTGTGTGGGTGTGTGTGTGTGAGACAGAGAGAGGGAGACAGAGAGTGATGCTGATGAGGTTAATGGAGTGACGGGCCTCTTGCCTCTCCTCTCATTAGGAGTAATGGAGGGCCTGTGTCAGTTGGGCCTGACACTCACACACACACACACACACATAGATTTACATTACCTTCTCTCTATCACACATAGCAAAAAAGTGGAGTAGCGTAAGACACAATGAAATACGACAGGAGACAGATGCAAGAGAAGCTATAGGAGAAATGTGAGACAATATATGATACACACACGCACATACACACACACACACACACACACACACACAAACAAGGCAATTACAAGAACCAGAGATAGGGAGTTAGAGAGAAAGTGGGCGGGGCAGAAAGCGGGATTCGAAGGAGACGAGGACAGTAGAAAGGAGTAGAGATGGACAGAAATGAGGATTAAAAAAGACAGCGGGAGAGGAAGAAGCAGAGGAAAGCAGAAAGACAGAGAGCGAATGGGACGGACTAGAATAAGCGAATATTCAAAGACTAATTTGAGAGTCTCCCAGCTGGCTTTTAAATCTGTCCGATGGAATTGGAACACTGTCAAGACGGATCGTAAATTTCCCTCTCCTTACTGTCGTCGCTCCACACCTACTGTGCATTTTTTCCAAGGCCGACATTATTAATAAAAATTGGATATTGTCCAGCAAGTGTCATCCACCTCCGATATAACGGCTATACAGTTTATATGATTACGTATTTATTGTATAATTGATCAACTCTACACTGGTTGTTTATGGGAAGCCCCCTAACCTGAATTGATTCTAATGTGTTCTTCTTCTGGGTTTCTTCTTCTGGAAAGTGTCCTGCATGGTCTAAATGCTGGTTCAGAGTGTAGTTTGTGTGTGTGTGTGTGTGTGTGTTGGACACCATACAGCATCGTAAATAGGAGGTGGCATACAGGACAGAGAGGAGTGCTGGAAGGGAAAAGAGAATCAGGGGGAAACAGCGGGTGTAACATCCCAAGTGTGTGTGTGTGTGTGTCTGTGTGTGTGTGTGTGTGTTGCTAGAAGGTGTAATCATGAAACTGTACTTTATTTATGAGCTGAGAGTGCGCAAGAGTGATCAAGCTTGTTTATGTTGGCATCCTCTCTTTCTTTCCCTCTCTCTCTTTCTCTGCCTTGCTCAAGGGAAGTAGCAGACACGCACACACACACACACTCTGTCTGCTCCAGAGAGAACCGTTAAACGCTGACTTACGGGACCAATGAGCCTGTGTCTAAGGTTTTTCTCTTGTTATGGCCTGTACACACACACACACACACACACACACACACACACACACCTACACACACACACACACACACACACTCTCATGGATCCTAAAGGACAGAGTAAGGGCATGGCGAATGAGAAAAACCCTTGTAAATCCTCCATCAGAGGTAGATAACAAGAGAGAGAGAGGAAAGGGAAACATAAAGCTGGAGAGATAGAGGGAGAGAGAGAGAGAGAGAAAGAGAGAGAGAGAGAGAGAGAGAGAGAGAGAGAGAGAGAGAGAGAGAGAGAGACTCCAGGTTTTAAGGAGGGAAGGGAGGAGAGGTAAAAAAAAGAGAACAGATGTGAAGGAAGAGAGGAAGACAGAAGCAGGGTAAATACAGCGCAGGGAGTGAAGTCAGGTTAATTACATTAAGAACGAGTTGAGGTTGGGTGAGGAGGATGAGAGAGAGACACCGGAGAGAGAGAGAGAGAGAGAGAGGAGAAGTAATGGGTTTTGAAGGTTGAATGAGCGCCGTCAGGAGAGAGTATCAATCTGTGCCTCATCTCTTTCTGACCATAAAATACATGCCTAAGGCTCAACACACACACACACACAAGCACACACACACAGGTGTTAATGTAGTGTGGAAGCAGCAGGCCATATCTGGTCCTTCTAGTGCTCCGTAACTCACAGAGTGGAGAACATGCTGCCTTCCATTATTCAATCAAAAGTACATTAAACCTCTCTCTCTTTCTCTCTCTCTCTCTCTCTCTCTCTCTCTCTCTCTCTCTCCATCCTCCTCCATATAACCCCCAGCCCCCTCTTTCTCTCTAACCACTTTAAATGCAGTCGTCGGTCGTTATTGGAGTAGGGAGGCGGGGGGGGGGCGCGAGGGGGAGGCCATATATTGTTGCGACACCGCCGGCCAAGTCAATGCCAGTGTGCTACGTTCAAATGATTCCCCACCAGCAGCAGCAGCAGCAGCAGCACTGCTCATTCTAACTTTTTAAAGTAATGGACACAACGATAATCTTTAGCGCCATAAAACGCAATGCAAAAAAAACATTTACAGTCTCTCCTTTCCACTCGGCAGGGCGATCGCCATAGACAGAGAGAGAGAGAGAGAGAGAGAAAGCAATCCGGTTTATTCAGCAATAAGTGCCTGTGACAGAGAAGATAAATGTGACATTAAAACTCTTTGTACTGCTACCGCTTTCACTGAGTAGCTATGTGTGTGTGTGTGTGTGTGTGTGTGTGTGTAAGTGTGTGTGTGTGTGTGTGTGTGTGTGTGCAGGTTTTTGCATGCTAGCATGGAGAGTTATGCTGAATGACTCGCTGAATCATGTTTATTGCAATGGCTCTTGTGTTTTTTTTGCAACGCTACAGAGAATGCCACGCCTGTCAGGGGGTCTGTGTGTGTGTGTGTGTGTGTGTGTGTGTGTGTGTATGTTTTACATTAAGACGTATACACACAGAGAAAGTGATGTGATGGGAGCTGATTTATCTCTAAGGCAGTGACAGGTCTGACCTTTAACTTGACTGAGAGGAGAGAACGAGGGATGTAAAGTGTGGAGAGAGAGAGGGATGGAAAAAAGGGATGAGGAAAGAAGAGAGAAAGAGGGATGGAAAAGAGGTAGGAGGAAAGTGGAGAGAGGGGGAGATGCAATGAGGGAGAAAGAAAGGAAAGACAGGAATGGAGCAAGGGAAGAAAGAAAGGAAAGAGGGAGTGATTGAGCGATGAAAGAGAGGAGAGAAGGAATGAGGGAGGATGAAAGAGGAGAAAGAGGGATGGAATGAGGAAAGAGGGAAAATAGGAGCGAGAAAGATGGAGAGAGGGGGGAGGTCAGAGTGGAGAGAGAGATGAACGAGGGAGGAGAGAAGAGCATAGAGAGAGGGATGGAACAAGCACGGAACGACAGGAGATACAAAACGAGGGAGGACAGTAGAGAAGACTGGGATGAACGAGAGAAGAAAGAGTAGAGATAGAGGGATGGAAAGGATGAGAGGGTAAAAACAGGGAGGTAAAGGAAGAAAAATAAGGTTATGCTACAGATTCTGTAAAATTGATTAAAAAAAATGTAATCTCCATCTTTGTTGCTCAGCACTTGCTGTGGTGTTTCTGCACTGCACTTCCCAGAGATCACCTGTCAATCAAACAGTGTGGGCGGGGCTTGGATTTCTGTTGATGAATTCTGATTGTTTGAGTTTCTGTAGGTGGCTACAGCTCTTTTCTTTGTCTGTTCAGCCATGGTAGCTATCACTGCTCAAGCTAACTACCTAGTTCTTATTATTCTTCTTGTTATTCAGATTGCTGTTGCTGCTGCTGGAAATCTAAAACGCATCATTTCCTGTGTGCCAGAGGATTTTTCCCAGGAAAGAGCTACCAGACACCAGATGTTTAGAACAGCAAATGTAAAACCTTTCATGAACTGGATATAGGTTGAATTACTAATGTGTTATATTGCCGACAGAGACATTTAGTCACAGGTTATTACTTTAAATAGTTTCTAAAGTGGACACTGTTTAGAATGTACGGTTAATTGAGCTGACTAGTTTAGTACAGGTTAAATCAATGAAAGAGTAATTATGTGGAATATAAGATGAGGGCTTCTACTGTTTTGGCTGTGTGTGTGTGTGTGTGTGTGTGTGTGTGTGTGTGTGTGTGTGTATGAGAGGGAGTGAGTGAGAGTGAGTGAGTGTGTGTGAGAAACAGAATGAGTGTCTGTGTGAATAAAGGCTTTAGGCTAATCCTGTTGTATTCAAGTGGATCAAAGTTGGTTTTTAAGCTCTATTAGTTGAGAGTGTGATCCAGCTAATGGCCTGATGTCACACACACACACACACACACACACACACACACACACTGCAGCTGGAAACACCAAGTCCACACATACACACACGCACACACATAGACTAAAACATCAGTATTAGGTTGACCATGTTTATATCTTTTCCTTGTGTTTGTGTGTGTGTGTGTGTGTGTGTGTGTGTGCGTGTGTAGGTGTGTGTGTGTGTGTGTGTGTGTGTGTGTTTCTGCTGGTGCATTTTCAAATTGGACAGGGAGAATGAGTGCAACTCTTGTGCTTTGTCCGGTGTGTGTGTGTGTGTGTGTGTATTCCCCTGTGAGTAGAAATCACAAACAGGAATCATCCAGCCTGTTGTGTCCACAGGGTTGTTGGAGTGTGTATCGACATGCTCCATTGTGCACACACTGCCAATAATCTCTCTCCTCTCTCTCTCTCTCACACACACACACACACACACAAATACACACACACACACACACACACACACACACAGCGGGAGGCTGTCAGGGAGAGCCTTAGTGTTCTTTCAGTTTCTTCAAGCATGTGACAGCTCTTAGACAGGGGGAGAGAGATAAGGCAGGAGAGGAGAAGAAGGGAGGGGATGAAGAGAAGCGCCGACTGCAAGCAGAACGAAAGAGGAGAGAGCCAAAGGTGAGGCAGAAAAGGGGTAAAAGCGAGAGAAGTGGGGGAGAGGAGAACAAAGAGATGGGAGAGGGAGGATAGTGTGAAATGCTCATTGGGAGAGTTGGACATGATCTGAAGAGTGTGTGTATGTGTAGGTGAGTGTGTGTGTGTGTGTGTGTGTGTGTTCATGCACTTCTATCCTTGTGAAAACCACTTTGAGTTGTTAGACTTTCAGACTGAGGGTATTTTTGCAAAGTGAGGTCATTTTTGCAAAGTGAGGTCATTTTGGCCGTTCCTCACTTCTTCTAGTTTAGGTTTAAGACTTGGGTTTAGGGTTAAGATTAGAATTAAGTTGAAGAGCAATGTGTGTGTGTGTGTGTGCCTGCAAATATCAGAATGACAGACAGGTGACTCAGTGTTTGGAGAATGACTTTTGCCCTAACTTTCCATATTGCAGCAAACTGGCCAAAGTCGCATCCAAGTCCTCCGGTGAAGGCAATCTTAGTCAAGGGGGACTTTTATGGCCAATTAGCTTCTTGTAGTTAGAGCTGGAATGCTCTGCACTGCACTGCACTGCGTAAATCTTTATATTGACCCCAGCTTAATAGCACTGTATGGAACTGCAGTGTAATGGTAGAGAGCTCTGAGGGATTGAATTAGGTCAAAACTCTTGGTGGCCGAAAGGATCCAGCTCGTCTGTGGGTGCCATCACACCTACAGTTTGTTTTCTTTGGCTACAACTATAATGGAAAAGTGGACTTTGTTGCATTTTTGTATTTGGTGCATTTAGGTTCTCACTGCCCACTTACATGCAAACCTAGGCTTGTAAACAAAAGTCACATGGACTCACAAGTTAAGCATGATGGACTTGTCTGCGCTCTTTGCCATAACTGACCTTCTCTGGTGTTCATACCAGGTAAGAACACATGGAGAAATAGCTATATATGAGCATCAGTCCAGACTGTGGTTCATTGTGTTAAGCTAGGTTTCTCAAGCATGAGGACCTGCTGGCTATCAGATGTCAACATCTGCCTCCTTATACCCATAAACCCTTGCTTTTTGGGCTTATTTACTGTAGTTGGTTCCGGTTACATTCTCACTCCTAATGAAGTTTGCTTGGAAGAGGAACAAGACCTGCATTTTCAGGCATCTTAGTGCGGCTAATTTGTGCAAATGACATTGTTCTTACTTACACAAATGAACCAAACTAAATGGAGTAAACGTTCCAGAGTTTGAATAAACCGCTTTTTAGTAAGATTGGGAAACTACACAAAATACTCAACTTTGAGGAAAACTTGAAGAAAAAACGTATTATTAGTTATCCTTGCATGACACTCATAATGACGCATTCATCAACTCAAACTTGTCAGGCTCATTTCCTCAATGACTTGAATGGGACAGTTGACCTATAAAATGACCATTGTTGAGTGACCTGGGAGCGCATTGGCAATAGGATAATGGCAGCAGCGTAATGGTTATGGGAAGCTTTGCTTGCTCTTGACCTACAGTTAGAGTTCATTAGTGAGCCAACCAATGCATTACTGTTAATGTAGCAGAGAAGTGGGAAGCAGTGTCTGGTCTGAATGAGGTTACAGCAACAAGGCTTCTTTTCCCCTGTCAGTGTCATCATCAGTTTTGATTATTTCCTTCTTATTTCAAGTCACAAGAACTTTACTTTTTGTATTGCTGGTGGGCCAAATATGAGTATTTATTTTGCACTTCTGTTGATCTGTCATAACTGATACATATTCAACTGTCTCTGCTCTCAACTGACTGTAACGGTAAGATTAGATATTTTGCAATGCTGACGAATGAAAAGAGTTTTAGAATTTTAAGGGTTTAAAATTTTCAAAAATGTTTTGAATTTGAAAATGCTGACGCCTGTTCAGATGATCACCTGCAAGAAATTGGACTATTATTGGGTTTATTAGCTATCTTAAGCTTTTAACCTACAAAGTAGTCATATTTTAGAGTAAGAGTGACCTTTATTAAATATCACATATTGACCTGTCATGTGGTCGACTGCCAATACGATGAAGTTTCCCCCGAGCATAGCTACAGAAAAAAACAGTCTGTAAAATCTGCAAGGAAATTGTTTTCTTTGCACGTTTTCTTTACTCATTTAATTGTTTCAGTATTGTTTTTTTTGTGAATTCATTCTTCATTTAAAGGCCTAATGTATCCCAGAGTTTCCCTGACAGTTGAATGGGTTTCATTGGAGAGTTTTAGTGTCCAATGACGGTCTAAATGCAGTTTCAGAGGCTTTTCCATTCTGCCAAGGATACAATTAGGGGGAAACACTGAATACCAGTCATTTCTTGGCATGACATGGAAGCATTTAAACTACTGAGTAAAAAATATCAGCTATCGGCAGCTTCAATACAAAAATAGCCTACTGTCATCGGCATCTGCTTTCCAAAACCTGTATCAGTCCCATACTAATACTGAAATATTGTTTTGGAACGAAGCCCTTCATTTATTCTAAAAGCAGCGATATGCAGAGAAAGGTCTGTGCTACACTGTGAAGAGACTCATGCGGTTGGTGCCTGTCCACCCACACCAGGAGTATTATGGTATGGCTCATTCACACAGACAGATAGAGAGGCTACTGTACATACTTTATCTGTTTCCATGGAAACGGCAACTTGAGACGCAGTCGGCTCCTGAATCATTGACATTTACCTGCCTCTTAGCCGAGCTTATTCTGTGGATAAAACGGCAGGCATGTGTGTGTGCGCGCGCTCCCCGACACAAACAAACACACACACACACACACACACACATAGGAATAGAAGTGTCAGTGTATTTTACTGAGAGCTAGACAGATTCGGTGCTGCAGTGCAGTCTGGCTTCGCCTCGGCTCTGAGAGGCAGAGCATTCTGCGTGATTTGAGACTATTTTACTGTGCTGCTTCACATTTCTGTCAAGGGGCAATAGATGCTGATGTGATGCATAATCGTCTCTAAAGTGGTAGCTATGGAAGACACCCCTCCATCATGCACCTATTCTGGTTTATACAGCAGAACAGAACTAGTATACTGTAATAAAAAGAAAAAAAAAAGTGTTTCTTACAGCTGAACATATTTCCTCTACAGTTGCTTTGCTTTTGACATTCATTTGCAAAAATGCCACAGTAGTTTGGTCAGTCAACAGTATGTGAGCCAAGCAGAAATCCCCGAGTTGCATAACACAGCATTGAATAAAGAGCGTTTGCAATCAACAGGTAGCTGCCAAAGGAAACAATCGTGTGGGTAATGAAGGGATGCGGTGTATGTCAGAGGCAGGTGGGATGTGTTCCACTCAACTCTTTACAAGCCACAATGAAAGCCAGTTTCAGATGGAAAGTTCCAGACAATTGAAGTTCAGTGAATTTGTGGTCAAGGCACAGTGACGCTTTACTGGATCTGCATTGCTGTTGCAGTGTTTGAGTGCAGTGAGATCATTCTGGTGCCTTGTGTTAGCCCAGTGTGGTGTTGCCTTATCTTTATTAGATACAGTAGATTGGAGGATGACATGCCAAAAATGCCGTGAAGATAGTGTGAACTGATGATGTTCCAAGTTCACGGTCTAAGAAATGTGATAATATGATCCCTCTTGGGAAATTGGACCATTGCAGCAGCAAGAAGTAATAACTTACAACAAAGAAAAATAGGATATAAATAAGACTGCAGCCATTGGGAGTTATATAAGCATATATAAGTGTAACTGACAATTTCAATGCTGCAACATAGCAAATAAAAATGAATTAGAGTATGAAAAAAGTATGGATTGCAGCATGAAGGAGTGCAAAATTGCAGCAGTAGAACTTACTGAGATAATACACATGCAATATAAAACAAATGAGAGGGATATGACAATATAGGGACACAATAGGTGAAAATTACAGCATATACGTATATATGCAGGATGTGCAAAAATGTGCCACAGCCCACTGAGTTTTTAGTGCTGATCCCACACTGTGACTGTTGTGTGAGCGGCCTTCACGCTGCGTTTTATTAGTATCGACGGGCCCAGAGGGAATCAAACACATCACCTTGTTCAGCTCTGCGCTCACAGCAACTAGTGCCACTACATAATGCGTGGTGAGGTGTGTGTGTGTGTGTGTGTGTGTGTGTGTGTGTGTGTGTGTGTGTGTGTGTGTGTGTGTGTGCGCGCTTAAATGTGGTCGTGGAGTGGTCTAAAGTGATTTGGATACCCCACAGAGAAAATGGGCCACAGTCCTTTGTTCACAGTGTGACAAGAGGGGTGGAGTGTGTGCGTGTGTGTGTGGTGTGTGAAGTGTGAGTAAGTCTGTTTGTGTGTGTGTGGGAGCAAGAGAGTGAGAGTAAGGGAGAGCGAGGGCACATGTAATGAATGTATTGTCACTTTCTATTTACTAAACTAAAGCTTCACTCTGCTGCTCTCCCGCGGGAGGAAACGCTACCTTGCTCTGACTGATGTTGCAGGATAGGGAGGGAAAGAAGGAGGGATGGAGGGAGGGAGAGAGGGAGGGAAAGAGGGGGGGCGGTTGGTGAGGATCAGAGGGAGAGATGGACTAGGGATGAGAGGGAGAAGGGGGGAAAGCAGGGAGGGAAGGAGGGAATATGGGGAGTGAAGTAGAAGGGAGGCACAGAGGGAGAGGTGGAGAGAAGGAAAAGGGATGGAGAGAGGGAAGGAAAGGAGAGGAGGTGGAAATAGTAGAGAGACAGACAGAGAAATGGAAAGAAAAAGGAGGGAGATAGAGATACCAATCGGAAAAGAGGAACAAAGACATAAAAGCATGCCCCTGTTTTTTATTACTTTTGTGTGTGTGTGTGTGTGTGTGTGTGTGTGTGTGTAGGTGTGTGTGTATGTGTGTCTGTGTGTGTGTGTGTCTGTGTGTCTGTTTTCAACCCCTTCATTTTTCAACAAATCAATTACTGGGTTGTTACAATTACTGGGTTGTGTTTGTAGTATGTGTTTGTGTGTGTGTGTGTGTGTGTGTGTGAGGCACCATGCAGCGCTGCAGATTACTGCTCTGCTACAGGAGATGATAGCGTGTAGCTTGTAGTCGTTTCCATGGAGATTATTTACGTTTTGGGGTCATTTCCGGACTTGATTATGCGGACTGAGTGTGTGTGTGTGTGAGTGTGTGTGAGTGTGTGTATGTGAGAGAGAGAGAGAGAGAGAGAGAGAGAGAGAGAGAGAGAGAGATACCAGTTGGGCCCAAAGGTTCAATTGTTTTACTAGGCTGTACAGAAGCCATGTTTACACTGCTAATCCTTCAGCTGTGGGGCTATTGAACACACACACACACACACACACACACACACACACACACACTAGTCTTATTTCCTGGTGTTTAGAAGCACAAACAGCTTTCCCTTGCTCCTCCAGCTGAACATAATTGACGGGCTATATTGATTCCAGCTCCGCTCAAACCCAGATATGTGTTTCAGCCCAATACTGGGTTTGAACTTACATTTCTGACAACTGACACCACTGACTTTGGCACAGCCTCTTTTACACAGGCTGAATTAGAATCAGAAAATGTTATCCATGAAATAATGGGATTCTAATATGATGTTTGTGATGTGTTGTTTCTCTTCGTAGACTTCCAGATTAATGTATAGGGATGGTCTTCATGGTAAAAGCACAGAGAAGGCTACAGGGAAAGGGACATAGGTGAGAAGTAAGTCTGTTTTTCACTTCCCACAATAGACTAATATGTAAGGCATCAATAGCAGTCGCTGAACTAAATGTCAGCCCCGAGTGGTTCACACAACAACAATTAGCTAATTCTGTAAAGGCCAAGACTCACAGACTAACATTTTGAAAAAACATTTTTTTCAGGGGGCAAACAGTCTATTTTCACCATAGTTTTGCTCCCTCAAGTCCACTGTTAGATTTTATTCACATGCGCCAGTGAATTTTATACATTTATACTGTACTGTAAACACTATATACCATTTCCACTAGCAAGGATAAGCATATATCCTAATTTGCAGAAAATGAAATATGAGTATAGATATGAGCCTGGATGCTGAGGCTATGCAAACACCTTCTCTGACGCAGTCTGTGTAAGTTTGCATGGTAATTGCCAGTATAATCTATTTATTTTTGTATACTTGTATACTAAAGATGCATATAAACAGCTCATTCTGATTATTATAATGCTCACTACCTCTGAATATTGCTTGTGTATCATGTGCTGAAAAGCTTTTATTTAATATTCCCTTATTACAACAACACACCCTGGTTAATATTAACCCGTGTACTTGCTGTGCCACCCCACGATGACACGGGGCGGTTGCCGCGGTAACCCGCAGTACCTGCCCCAGGTGTGTTCCTTGTCATCATCTATTGCCATGGTTACGGTAAATACAGCGTTGACGTTGTTTACCCAGAGCTGATGATTTGTTATCAGTTTGGCACATGAACGCCAGTTATTTGGAAATGGAGGACGGTCGGATCTGAATAATATATTCAGAAAGCTAAAATGTAAGGGATTTCCAGGGTAAAGCTAATGCAGAATATGAGATATGCGTGTGCATGTGTTGGATTTGCGGATCAGTCTGTACATTTTACTTTGCATCGTGAATGGTTTTATTTGCTTTGTATGGAAATTATACATTTATAAAACATAATGTTGGTTTTGAAAGTCTGAGTTTAAGGCAGATTCTGCATTTCAGTTATTGGATGTGATGTTGTGGACCAGGTGTGAGTGCAGTATAGGTGTGTGTGTGTGTGTCTGTCTGGTGTTGGTGAAAGTTAGACTCGTTTTCCAGATTGGCCTCTCTTTTGCTGTGAAAGTTTACACACCATTATCACACAGTTAACTAAAATGAGACTTCTTTACCTTGTAGATGCCATTCAATCCCATTCATGATATCGCTCGTCATTCACGATATATACAAACTTCAGAGATGTGTAGTAATGTAATCCATGCAGGATATTGATGGGTCGAAGATGTAAGCATAAAATAGTAGTCAGCCAAACAAACGGTAGTTATACTACTATCTATATTAATGCGGTAATGATTTATTGATGTTAAAATGCTACATGTAGCACCTTTTAATGTTTATGCTCTTACAGTCTAACTGCCTTTTGCCCTTCCCAGCTTGATTTTGAGTCATCAGCAAAGTAACTGGTTTTGCATATGTATAGGAATCAGACGATTTATCGAAATTCAATATATCGTGGGGCAGAAAAATGAATGGTGATATTAGCTCCATTTTATTCTGGTGTAGTAATCACAAATGAGACGCTTGACCATCACAGTTTCACAAGCTCTCCATCCAAATGATATTATTGTCACTTTGTAATGACATTTTTAAATTGTTGTTTACATTCTAACAAGCCAATGCCATCGCTAGAAAGATTTGTGGCTCAGAAATAAACATAATTCTGCACAGTCAGACTTCTGTCGTCATTGAATCCTGAACCTCATATCTTACAACTACCATTTTTTTTTGGTAGTCCAGTCACATGCAATCTGTTGCTCCCCTGCCTATGGAAGGGAGTAGGAGTCCAGGCTGCTGTGAGGGGGAAAGGGAGAAAGAGTGTGTGCGCTGAAGGATGTGAAAAACAACTGTCACACGGAAAAGTGGTTCCTATGGTAACGCCACCAGAAAAAAATGGAAACAAATTCAATTACTCTCTCGCTCTCTCTCTCTCTCTCTCTCTCGATTTTTGCCCTTCTCTGTCTGATCTCTATTTTCTCTCTCTCTCTCTCTCTCTCTCTCTCTCTCTCTCTCTCTCTCTCTCTCTCTCTCTCTCTGTCTGGCAGTCAGTAATAGAGGTGATTTGGGAGCAGACTTGGGAGGGAAGTTGTGTCGTGTAAGTGCTGCAGATTTAGGCTTTAAACGACAGGGAGCAGGGAAACAACACATTCGCCAATCTGTCAGATGTCAGATTTTGGCTGTCTGTGTCTGTGTGTGTGTGTGTGTGTGTGTAGGTGTGTGTGTTTGTTTGTTTGGGCTGTGTATGGTTGGCTGTGCTGAGAATGAGTGCAGTGAAGAGGAGTAATTTTACAGCGCTGAGGCAATAAGCAGTAAATCTTGTAGAGCGCGCCAAATTGGAGTCTGTGTGTGTGTGTGTGTGTGTGTGTGTGCATGTGTGTTCGTGTGTGTGTGTGTGTTTCATGTTACGTGTGTGTGTTCAATACACTGCGATGGAGCATTACTGTGTGAGAAATGTGTTGAGCAGAAATAGATTTTGGAAACCTCAATACACATTCAAATCAAATTCTCCTCTTTCTCTCTCTCTCTCTCTGTCTTTTGTCCCCTTCTTCTCAAGATCTGACCATCCCTTTTCTCTTCATCTTTCTCTCTCTCTTTCACTTACTTTACATCGTTTCTTCATTCTGTTTGGTTGCTTCTCTCTTTTCCTTTCCTCTCGCTCTTTTTTCCTGATTTCTAGTTCTTTTACTGTCTTCCTCTGTCTTTCTATGTCTTCCTTTACCTCTTTATCCCACACTTTCTAAGTCTACTTGTGTCCCTCTTTCTTTCTTTTTTCTTTCCTTCTTTCTTGCTTTCTTTCTTGTTTCATTTTCTCCATCCCTCTTATTTGCAGTCTCTTCTTGTCTGCCTCCCTTTTGCTCTCTTTCTCTGTGGTCTTGTCTCTCTCTCTCTCTCTCTCTCTCCCTCTCTCTCTCTCGGGTCCTCCAGCTCCACTCCGGGCCTGTTCCTCTCCGTTCCCAAATGAAAAATGAGGAGCTTGACAGAAAAGTTTAATAGAAGAAAGACAAATGTCATCGCTTAGTGGCCCCGAGTTTTTCTTCTGCCGGAATAATCCCTTCGATTTCGGTGGGTGTGATAAACGGGACTTCATTAGGCCCAGGGAGTCCCGGATCTGCTATATTAAAGGGAGGTGAACACACACACACACACACACACACACACTCACACCTGTTTGATCTAATTTGCTTGGATCCAATGAGAGCACTAGAGCATTAATGTTACTTTGTTGTTTTTTAGTGGGAGGGATAACTGGGGGAAATGGAGTCACATTTGTTATTTTACTTTATTTTATTTATTTAACTTTGACTGAGCAATAGAATAGAATAGAATAGAATAGAATAGAAGTGCTTGGCGGATTGATATTGATTGGATTGATATACAGCAGAAAAGAATGAAACAGGCAGACGGAGATATTAATGAATGAATGGAAAAGGGAAGAAAACGGTTGGTAATGAACCATTAAAGTGAAAATAAAGCAGGCTTAGAGGCTGTTTCTGCTTCACTGCTGGTTGAGTCAGAAATATTGCGATTGTGCTTACAAGCATTTTATAGCAGCAATATCCATATAGCCTGGGTTACAGACTGCTATAATAATTTATAACTAAACTAACAAAAGCCTGCTATAATAGCTATATTCTACATATATTCTAACTATATAGGGCATGTTGATTCTGCCTGCAGTTCCCATAGACAAGCATATCTATATTGTTTTCAATGGCAAAGTGAAGCATCAAACTGGGTGTTATATTCTAAACAGAAAACAATATTAGGAGTGAGAATACTTGTCAACACGAGCATTGTGATTTTAATGGGCAGAATCCTATGCAATGTTTAGTATCTTACTCAGCGTCTTCGTCTAACAGGCTATTAAGCCGTCGCTCATAAAAACGTTGCAGCACTGGGTTCTGGAGGTTTTTTAATAGCTCAGTGATTCAGTTGTTGCCCATTGAGTTTAGCCAAATGTCTGCTTACTGGTTGGAATTGCATTTGCCTTGTTGCAACGCTGGCACAACTCTTTGTAAATACAAGATTCTGGTATTAAACATTGGGTTTATTGATAGCGCTATGTAGAGTTGTAGCCATTGTAGAAGTCCCACTCTTTACTGCTGCACTTTGCCTCCATCCCCAAGAGAAAGAGTTTAGAAATATAAAGTTTTACTCTCTTTTCAGCAGTTGGAAGTTAGAAGGAATGGTCTGGTGGCGAGTTGGTTGAGAGACATTGAGAGTTTGTTTACTGTATACTTCCTGTTGGTCAGAAGAATCCCAGAGCAGGTCTAAAAGTGGAGCTGGGCAGGGAAAGTGGGCCATTTTTGACCTGGACCCTTTTTTCCCTTCATTTGCCATTACACATAGATCAGTTTTGACTAAAGTCTTGTCAGTTACTTCACTATAGAGCAATTTGGACACTCAAAATGGATACAAATGGTAAAAAGATGTAAATGAAAATGACCTGATGCTACCTTTTACTCTTTGCTGGCTTGCTATGGCTGCCTGTCCACATGCCCCACTGTGGATTGGCGTTGGGTGCTTTTGGTTGGGGTTTGATTTTCCTGGAGAGCCGTGCACTCAGGCAAGCAAGACATAAGTGGCTCTTTAGCGAAGCAGCTGAGTAGATTTCGGTCAGCATTGATCTGATGGGTATGAAGGGAAAATGGGGTCTAGGTGGAAAATGGCTGGAGTTATGCTTCTAACCTCAGCTCTAAGTACTGCCGCCTTGTCACAGCCTCTTTGTGTGTCAACTCTTGGTCCTTGAGCAGCACACTGAACCCCCTGCACGCTCACTCCTTTTAAAGTCGATTCAGATAAGAACATCGGGCTAAATACCTAAGTAATACCAATTTGATTCAGCTTTTATAGTGTTCCGCAGAGAATTCTCTTGAGTGCTAATGCCGGATGGAAGCGCGATAAAAAAAGCTGAAGGGAGGCTTGTGTAATGGCCACCAGTGTAGGTAATGGGCCCGGCCATTAGGGGCTGTAGCCTGCTAGTGAATTAGCCTCAGCGGCCAAGACTTCACACATGGCACACAAGCTCACACATGGCTACACACGGGCTCGCATGGACACACACATGTAGGAGTGTACACACACACACACAGGTTTGTTAGAATAGATACTGTACACATGGTCAGACCTATTGTTGGTGCTGATTTGGATGTTGTGCAGAGGTGTGTCTTTTGTGTGGTTTGTTTGCATTTCCCGAAGTGCCCATATGTGTGTGTGTGTGTTTGTGAGGGAGAGAGAGAGAGAGAGAGAGAGAAAGAGTATTTGTTCATATTTGTGTGCATATGTATTTAAATGTTTCTGTGTGTTTGTGCTTGTGCATGTACATATGTAAGTCTATGGGTTTTTTGTGTATGTGGGTGTGTGTGTGTGTGTGTGTGTGTGTGTGTGTGTGTGTGTGTGTGTGTGTGTGTGTGCGCGTGCAGCTCGTGACTTGGTGTGTGTCCAGATGTCCATATGCTGCTAGGCAGGGCAGGGCATATGGCCATCTGCTGGAAGATAGAGATGCAACCAATAGGCTCTGACCTTGTGATTTGGTTTCTGTAATGGGGCCTGTATGCATAATGCTCATGTTCTGCCTTGCATGATGTCATTGCAGACGTTGATTTTTTTATATATATATATTTGTCTCCTGCACTTCTGCCACACCATTGCTCCATCTCTAGGAGAAACTGTTTATGGGAATTAAAAATGTGCCCTGTTTCCGATGTGTGAATATGCAAAGAACAGTCATTTGTGCAAAAAAAAGCAAAGATTTTATTGGTCTCTGCAGTGGTAACGCAAGATCGATGCATGATGGGGGACTTCTGTGATCCACTAATGTATAGTACTGTAAACCTCCAGACAGAGCCGCATGACAAAAGCCAGGAAGACGTTCTGGCAAAGCTCTCTAATGTCAGGCCAGTTTCATATCTGCCAAGTTTTTGGATAAGGTCTTTGTGACAGCTTCTTCCAGTGAAGGCAGAATATCCTGCGTAACCACAGCAGATGCTTCCACTGCATGCAGAATGACCTGTGGGATGGGCGCCATGGCCTGTGTTAAGTCCAATGGGCACCCAGAGTTCATTGTGTGTGTGTGAGTGACTGCGTGAGTGTGTGGTGGTGTGTTCTGCAAAGGTGTGTTTAACAAGGAGTGCCTGTTTCATTCTGTTTAAAATCAAAAAATCTTTGTTGCTCAGCGCTCATTGCTGTGGTGTTTGACCGGAGCGCTACAGCACTGCAGTCCATTGTCTGTACAACTGTAGCACCTTACACTCAATACACCATGTACCTAACAGCTGTAGTGCCATTTGTCACTAATACCGAAAAGAGTCAGTCTAAACAATGTCGACGCGTTCGTGATACATATTCCTTTGGGAAGTGTAGCATTACTTTAGCAGGATTAATGGAAGATACGTATGTTTCAGGAGGGGATTACGGCGTTTTCATGTGTGTGTGCATGTGTCTCGGGAGATTATAACACGTATGTAATGGATTATTCTTGGATTGTGTGACATGTATTGGTGATTCTCTGTCGGTCCGCAGTGGAGAGGAGGGGAGAGAGAGGAGCAAGGGGGGAGAAAAAGAGGATAGAGGGGAGAGGAGAGGAGAGGAGAGGAGAGGAGAGGAGATGAGAGGAGAGGAGAGGAGGGGAGAGGAGAGGAGTGGAGAGGAGAAGAGAGGAGAGGAGAGGAGAGGAGTGGACAGGAGAAGAGAGGAGAGGAGAGGAGAGGAGAGGAGAGGGAAGCAATCAAAAGAAAAATGTAAACATGATGGCAAGTGATTAGAAAAGTAAATACAGACAAAAGACACAAAACACTCCACCTTCCTGTCCTACACTCTCTCTCTCTCTCTCTCTATGGGCAGTTCTCTGGAATCCTCGGACTGTGGCGGGTTACTTAGCAACCAGCACCCTGTAGAAACTGTGTCAGAGAGAGAGAGAGAGAGAGAGAGAGAGAGAGAGAGAGAGCACGATAAAAAGTGGCCTTTCTAATCAGTATAATCAGTCAGGATGTTTATGTCTGCTGCTTTGTATCCGACAGTCTTCCATGGTAGGGTGTGTTTTCATCATTTGCACTGGCCTATATAAATCCATTTACACACAATGTTTGTACAGCAAATATTCTGTGTGTGTGTGTGTGTGTGTGTGTGAGTGTGTGCGGCGTTCAGAGGAACATGCATCGGCGGCGAAGCGTGTGTTAACGCACGCAGAGGAGCCACTAGCTCAAGGACGAGCTGAACGCTTGAACAATTTCAGGCGATGTTCAGTAGCCTCCGGTGTGTGTGTGTGTGTGTGTGTGTGTGTGTGAGGTACAGGTTTAAGGCCAGGCCCCACCAGATGCAGCTGCTCTATTTAGGGCTCGCTGACTCTCTCTCTCTCTCTCTCTCTCTCACACACACACACACACACACACACACACACACACACCACGGGACATATGCTATAGAAAATAGAAGCTCACCTTGGCATGCCTTTCGCTCAGGTGTGTCGTGTGTCAGGCATGTTCCAGTACAACATGTCCGCTCTCCAGAGAGAACACACACTTGTCTAAACTGTGTCTCTTTGAGCCGCACTGGACTGAAAAAGACCAGCTGCTCTTTCTCACTCCATAGAATGGAATAGAATAGAATAGAATAGAATAGAATAGAGCAGAATAGAATAGAATAGAAGATGATGATGGTTGATGTGCAAGTTGCAAACAAACAATTTCACCATAGGGAAATAAAATAGCCATTGGCATAGAAGATAAGACAGACTGTGGAAATAAGCGACGGAAGAAAGAGCATGGAGCACAGAGAGAGAGAGAGAGAGAGAGAGACTATAGCGGAGAGAGGGAGAGAGAGGGAATCCTGGTGTAACTGCGTCACTGCTGCCTCAGCCTCTCTCTCCGGGGAGGAGGAGGAAGGGGGGGGTGATGGAGGGATGAAAGCAGGAATAGGGGGAGGGAGAGAGGGAGAGAGGGAGGAGTGAGTTCAGGGACAGGCTGATTTATGAGTTTCTGTTTCTGAATCGTGCCGTCTTCTGGGACTTCTCTCTGAGATGAGCCGATCTGGAGTTCACACATGCAGACACACACACACACACACACACACACACACACATGTACACACTGCGCGCACGACACACTCACACACACATGCACACACACACACACACACACACACACACACACACACACACACACACACACACACACACAGTGGACACACACACAGTGGACACAAGAGACACATGCCCCTCTGCAACTAGAAATTCTGCTGGCAAGAAAGCTTAAAGTTGGGATCACAGCGGGGGGAGTTTTTTGATGTGTGTGTGCTTTGAGTGTTTTGGGGTAATGGAGAGTGTGTGTGTGTGTGTGTGTGTGTGTGTGTGTGTGCTTTGGCAGATGGTGAAATGAATTAACAATCATCCCAAACAAACACTGCTCTGGATCTGGATTGGGAGCGCTCCATCGCGACGACAACAGAGAGATCACTAGGAGGCGGAGAGGAGGAGGAACAGAGATGGAGAGAAAGGCAGAGATGATAGAGAGATGAACTGAGGCGAGAGATGAGAGAAAAGAGGGAGAAAGAGAGAGATGAAGGGAAAGAAGAGCAGAGTTTTAGTTGGAACAGAGATACACGACAAAGTTTTGCAAAGCGAGATGGAGGGGAAAAGGAGGAAGGGAAAGGAAAGGAGTAGATTGGAATAATGAAGGGAGGTGGAAGAGGAGGAGAAGTGTTAGGTTTTTTTATTCATTATATAAAAAAATGTCATAGCAAATCATAACATAATAGCTGCCATATCATTAGAAGACCCTCCAAACAGGTTGAAATTATAATAAAACCTGTTAATATAATAAATTGATGTATAATGACATAACATCACATTATTACATTAACGAGTACATCATGACATCATGACTGATGATGTAATAATATTGAATAATACTGTAATAACTTGAGTTATTGCATTATTAGTCAACATTATTATTGCATCATTTAAAAACGGTTACATTATATGAAGTAATAATCGCCAGTTTATGTAATAGTGATGATTATTATACATTATCCAGCAATTCATTACATTAACAGGTTTTATTACATAGTCAACCCATTTAGAGGGACATTTTATCTAATTTTGACAAGTTATTACACTAGCCAGCAGATATTACAGTCATATGCTACAGAACAATATTGTAAATAGGCAAAATGGGTATATGTGATGTAATGTAATGTAATGTAACACATACATTGATAGGCTTATCGTAACATGCATACGTTTATGAACTGATATCTCCATGCATAGCAATAGCCTATCGCTGTACATGTATGCACATACAGTATGCATGCACACGTATGCATACACATCCACACGCGCTTGCTTCCACACTTAGAGTGCACACACACACACACACACACACACACACTCTCACTCTGCTGCCCCGCCGATCGACCTCAATAGAGAGCGTGATTAGGTTATTACATCTGATGGGATTGAGTTTGCTCTCCTCCTAATGAAAGAGGGATGGACTGGAGCATGAGAGGAAGGAGGGGGGGCGGGTGTAGGGGGGGGGGGGGGGATGCGGAGAGATGGATTGGAGAGGGGAGGGAGGTGAAAGGGTAAGAGGAGCAATGGAGGGAGGATGAGGATGTAGAGAAGGGGAAAGAGAGAGAGAGAGAGAGAGAGAGAGAGGGGATGAGATGGGGGGGATGATAAAAAATATTGGGGGGGTGAGGGGGGTCAGGACAAATTGAAGGGAGGAGAGAGAGAAGGAGAGGTGAAGGTGAGAGTGAGGGAGATGAGGGAGGGAGGAGCGAGAGATGAAAGGGATGGAGGGAGGAAAAGAAGGAGATTGACCTTGTTTTCACCAGTGTGTTGAGATCGATATTGCTGCAACAGTACCAATTATTTGTTTTATGTACCTATATATTTTACCATCTGAGACTCTGAAAATGACTCATCCTCATCTAACACTATCTGAAACTTCATTATAAAATCAGGCATAACAATTTCAGAACCTTTGTTAGGGGAGAGGGAGACAGTTCAGATAGAGACAGAGAAATAAAGAGAGAAAGAGATGGAGAGAGAAAGAGAGAGAGAAAAGAGAAGGTGGGGGATTTATGTAAGTGCATTGTCAGGATATGATGAGTCGGCCAACCCCTCCCTCCTCTCCTCCTCCCCCTCCTCCTGTTCTCCCTCTCCTCCGCTCCATTTTGCCTACAGTATGGGTCTGAGTGCTCCATTAACCCCCATACACTTTTGGATGGCACTTCAGGAACGTTGAGATGTGTGTCTCTCTCTCTCTCTCTCTCTCCTTTTGTGTGTGTATGTGCTTATGGGTTAGGGTTTGTTTATGTGTGTGTGTGCATGTGTGTCTCTGCACCCACGCCAGAAAAAAATATCCCCCAATCCAAAGCCATCTGTCTCTGTGGCAGAACAGCGTTGTGACCAGTCACTGATCTGAGAGCAGCATTTCACAGACAGACTTGCCCTACGCTCAGAGCAAACGCGGCGCGGAAGTCAATGGAAGGAGGGGAACGGAGCGAAATGTACAAGTTGGAATTTCTCAACTTGCGCGAGACGTTCACCTGATGCAGTACAGCGAAAGCCACAAGGGCCTGTAAATATCTGCCTAGTGTTTACAATGGGAAAGCCTGATTCCTTAACCTCTTCCACCCGCTCCATTCATCATTAGAAATGCATGTTTCGCAGCCAAGCTTTGTTCAAACCCACAGAACTTTATTTTAAATTCTAGTCAAGATCCTAAGGTTTCCAAAGATACCAAATATGTCATGCTGAATTACAGGGAAACATGTATAAAATGATGCACAAAACATTTTGTGAGTTGAGTTTTTCCATTTGATGTAATGGTACAGCCATAAATAAATGAGGTTTGAATATTTCACTCTGTATAAGCATGCTATAGCTTCAACGAAGTGTTGGAACCAGCAGATACAGAATATGGATGGGACATGGACGTACAGTATGGAAAATTTATTTTTTTCTAACTTTGAAGCTACTTAACGGGAAATTATAAGGGGGTGCAAGGGGCTAAAGAAGTCAGTCATGCTAGCTGGCAAGCCTGGCGCAAAATGATTAAAATGCAAGCATGATAGAATACAAAATATAAAGCTAAAGCATAGTTTCAAGTAATCTGCATTGTTTCATCCACAGGACTTGAATGGATAGAACGGTCATTCCCATTCAAATTAACAACGGAGCAGCGGACATTTTTATGTGAACTATTGAGCTAGCTTCTGTATAAACTGACTCATGGCAACTCACTGAGGTGACAGTTTTTACAGCAAGAGCCAAAGCAGCTTCTCTGTCTCCTTGCTGCCATGGATTGCTAACATGCTAATGTTGACTATAAAGAGCTAGAGAGAGAAGTACAGTCTTTGATAAAGCTACGTTAGCCTCGTCGCTAACGTTAGCTTTCAGTTGAGTTTTGACAGTTTGCTAAGCAGTTCTCGAGCGGGTGTGACACACTTTACGGCCTTAATGTCCAGACTTATGTTGTCACCATAAAAACTAACCGCTATTTTATCCTGTACTAGCCAAATTACCAAGACAAACAGTGGAAGGACCGTTCTATCCATTCAAGTTCTACGGTTTCATCATTAATCGCCGTTAAAAAAACGGTCAACCAAAGCCTCTTATCTAAACAGCTGTGACTATCGCCCTGGCTGCTTTCTGTTGTGTGGAGTGGTGTCATCGCACGTGCTCGCATGCCGTCACACTGATTTTTCTTGCTTATTTTTCGAGTCAAGCAACCAAACTTCCAGACGGGCTATGGAGAGCGGCTAACGGGACGCGGCGGGCTTCATTTGTAGCTTATCGCAGAACAAAGAGTGGAGCAGATAGGGATAGGCTGTGGACAGGCGAGGTGAGCTGAGACGTAACACTGGAGCTCCTCTTAAACACAGAGATGGAGCGAGATACATAGAGACCCCAGGGAGGAGAAGGAGTGAGAAAGAGTGAGAAAGAGAGGAGGGCAGATGGAAGGAAGAGAGAGAGAGAGAGAGATACAGAACTTGATAGATTTGTCTTTAACTGAATTAAATTAGTGTGTGAGTGTGTGTGATCGTTGTAGAACAGTGGAGTGACTGCAGATCGGCTGCTGTGATTCTTTTTTCTTCTATTGCTTCAGTACCGGTTTACTGTTTACTGTTTTCTCTAAGGGTCTCTTTCTCTCTCTGCAGCAGCCTCCTCTTGTATATGCACTGACACACACCTGACAGCTCAACTGGAGTGGGCTTGACAGTGTTTGTGTGAGTGTTTGTGTGAGTGTGTGTGAGAATTTTCCAGTGTTTGCCTGCCTATGTGTGCATGTATGCCTACGTTGTGTAAGGGAGTTGTTGTTGTCTTGCATCAGCAGTCGTGTGTGTCTAAATATGTGTGTGTGTGTGTGTGTGTGTGTGTGCATGTGTGAGCGCGTTTTTGTTTCATGTGGTGGTTCTAAAACTCTAAAAAAAAACAACCTTCAAACCACAATGCGTCCTGAGTGTGCATGTGTGCGCAATTATGCGTTGCGTGTGTGTGTGTGTGCGTGTGTATGTACAGTGTGTGGATGTGTTATCACAGTCACTGTAGGTGTGAGACTTTGATATGACAGAGTGTGGTACGAATATAACAGCCTCTTTAATACGCTAAATATTACATTGTGATGTTTGTGTTTTGTTTACCTTGGAAAGAGTGCATTATTTGTGCAGCAGATGCTGATGGTAAACACTGACTCATTCAATGGCCAGTGGATGTAATGGATGCTTCACCTATCTGTCTTTGCTGCATGCTTTCTCTCATCCTCTATACATTTTCTCTCCCCTCTCTCTTTCTCTCTAACAGCATTAAGAGGGCGGATGTAGAATTTATCCTTGAGTTGTTCTGACCCCGCCAGTGAGAATTACCGTGTATGTGTGTGTGTGTGTGTGCGTGTGTGTGTATGTGCATATCCACATTTGCAATCTGATGTTTATCCTGATGGGTACACTGATCTAATTCTTTCTCGTCCTTGAGCAAGACACATAATGCCCAATTGCCCCAGTATAAAGCAGTAGGACACTGGTTATACTGGGAGGGTTGAAAAAAGTAAAAACAATCCTAAAGGTATCACTTTAATTTGCATACAAGAAAATAATTTTGCTAGTTGCTAGTAGTTCATAGTTCATGTTAGATTTTCACAATAACACCACTTTCATGCCCTTTAATTGATGAAATACTGCACAATAAAAAATCAAAACAGACTTGATTTGTGGAGAATGATTTATTCAACACTATGGTATTGTATGATGATGGTATAGAGGGAAACACCCAGTGCTCACAGCAGTGAAGTGTCTCAAGGAAACAACAGTGTTCTTGGCCCTTTGGAGGCGCATGGAGTCTGACAACAACACTTGTATTTCCCTGCTGGAGCAGATTTACTGTACATGCTAGCTCTGTGCAAGTGTGTGTATCGTTTTTGTCTAACGTGAAAACAATGTGTTTTGGCCCCAGTATAAACTCGGAATTAATGGTGTGTGACGGTCTAAACTAGTGAGGAGGTCAATAGCAGGTCTACAGAGAGGCAACCAGACCAAGCAACCAGCCATGGAGCCGATAGAAAAGCCAATCTAAGCACGACTACTCCAAACTCAGCATGTCTTACGGCTGCAATGCATTCTGGTCTATTTAGGCTGCTGTCAGTGGAGAAATTGGTGTCTGTCTCTTCTGTGGATTTCTCCCTGTATGATTGTTGAACGTGCAAAATGGTGAGTGTGTTGTTTGTGAGACTGAGTAGTCACTTTTTGTGGGAGATGCATTTTGTCTATATAGACTGCCTCTATGACCTATGAATACCCACAATTCTCCACACCCCGAGCAGCACTACACCACACAGACCTATTTTGATTTACCCAGAATGCCCGGGCATAAATCGACCTTAACAAGTGAGACCAGTGAGTATTATGGTGTGCCAGACCTAGATTTGTCTCTGTCAGGGGAAGAAAGCAACCAATGTACGCAGTGTTTGATCACACTTATAGCAACATAGGGACAACATAGCTTTATTTTGTGTGTGTGTGTGTGTGTGTGTGTGTGTGTGTGCGTGTGGCAAACTAAATTTGAAAAGCGGCAGCATGGTTGTCTTTGTTTTCTGTTTACTGCAAATCAATGTGTATTCTGTGTGAGCTCGCTTTACAGTGACAGCCTGGCTTGACTTGGAATACTTATGCATTAATGCTTGTGTGTGTCTATGCAGGCATACATCTCCGTGTGTGTGCATTTGTGTGTGTGTGTGTGTGTGTGTGTGTGTGTGTGTGTGTGTGTGGGAGAGCTGAAGACAGAAGGGGACTCAGAAGGTGTTGACTGCGGAGATTAAAGAGGAATTAGAGGAAGCAGAGCAGAGGGAGCCACAGAGCAACACAGGAGAGGGAGAGAGAGAGAGAGAGAGAGAGAGAGAGAGAGAGAGATCCTCTGAATATTCAAATCTCTCTGTTTAATTCCGGCGCAGATTACAGAATCTTTCATCTGTGAAGGAAGGACAGACCTTAGGTTGCTTGTCAAAGTGCATGTGTGTGTGTGTGTGTGTATGCTTGTTATGCATGTTTTCACTGGAAAGATCTGACCTATTCTCTCAGCATTTTTAAGCATGTTCTAAGCACATTGTCTTTGTGTGTGTGTGTGTGTGTGTGTGTGTGTGTGTGTGTGTGGGTGGCTGAGTATGTGCATGTGTGTATGCTTGTTATGCATGTTTTCACTGGAAATATCTATTCTCTAAGCATTTTTTTAAGCATGGTCTAAGCACATTGTGTGTGTGTGTATGTGTGTGTGTGTGTGTGTGCGTGTGTGTGTGTGTGTGTGTGTGTGTGTGTGTGATTGAAGCATGTAGTGACAGAATGGCCCCGGGCATTTTCCATGTGATTGAAGATGTGTTTTTCGCCGCGGTATTAATCCTCGCAACAACACATTGTAACTGAACACAACGTTATTGACAATTTTTTTTTATGGCTATTCCCCCGAGGGCTGTACAATACGTGTTCTGCACTGATGTAACAGCTAAAGACACAGCACCTAACTCATTTGAAGACCGGGTATGTACGAGACAATACACAAGCGATTGTCGTAATGCCTCGGAGCTGTTGTCGCTTCCGCAGAACGACTGAGTAAAATGTGAGCTCCCCCCGGTGTGAACGCTGCCTCAGAATTGGACTGCCCTTTCCACACGCCACTCACATCTCCACGTTTGACAGCTTACATTGTCCGCCGCACGATTCCCTTGTTTTACATACTGTACATTCTCAAATGTTCCAAAACGGGCAACGCAGCTTCAGCCAGCCTCTCTGTCTCTCCCTCTGTCTTCCTTTTGTCTCTCCGTGTCTCTCAAGGACCACTAACAGCAGGACTGGTATTCTTCCAGCCTCCCACTGTAGTAGTGCTTTGTGTTCACTTGAAAATCCAGCTGCCGCACGCCGCAACAATAGGCGCTTGGCACGTGTACAGAGACCCCCTTTATTTCCAGGAACATAGCAAGACAGTCCGCCCTCCTTCATCATGTAGCGGTCTCTACAATAGAGGATGTTAAGGTGACGTAATGCGCATTCTGGCGGCCATGTTGGAGGTCCTCAGCTCTTGGGCAATGGCTGAGAATATTTGATTGCATTTCTAGACTTACGACTCATTTTTGTGCTCTTTTTACTGAATTGAATGAACTGGTCATTTTGACACTGACAAATTGGATCTATAGTATTGTTTATTTAGATAATGTCAGCCATTTGGTTGGCTAGCTAACCAGAGAGTTTGGTCAGCTAACCATCACTGTCTTTTTGCTAACACATCTGATTTGACCGATAGCTAATGTTATGAGGCCAGTAGACTAGTAGTGCCTAGTAGTTGCATGTTAATGCTAATATTAGCTTGCTGGTTAGTTAGCTAGCTAACAAAGCCAACTAACTGTTTGTTTAGGTTAACTGACTCTTCTCAAGCTACAACTTGTAGTGCTTTGTAGTAGTGCTAAGGCTAAAGGAGCTAAGACTAAAAACAAGACAGTTTATTGTGTCACAGATACCTAAATTTGGAAACAAATCTACCTGACTATTCACTTTTACTTAGAACATTATCTACATCCACACCACAACTATCTTTTCAAGTAGCCTATATTTCTTTGTCTTCCCCGCTTGTTATATATATAGCCATTATTTGCATATAGCCATTTCTCCAGTGGACTTCCAGCTGTGGTTTTGTGACACTGCAATGCCTCTATAGAATGATGAGATACTACAGAGATGTACAGTATCAGCACAGCTCTGAGCATAACTTTCCTGAAATCATGCCTCCCCCGTGTTATACTGAGGAAAAGTAGGGTACATTGAGATGGTAGTAGCCTAAATGATGAAGAAACAGGCTTGTGACAGAAGAACGCTGCTGGTTCAGATTCCCACTCCAGCTGGGAAATTCAGATTGGGTGGAGTGAATGAGGAACACTCTTGCCTCCCTCAACAGCTACTGTCGAGATGCTGTTTAGGAAGGAATGTATCCCCCAACTGGTTTGTAGCAATTGTAGATGTTTTTTAATATCGGCACAATTGCTTTTTAAAATGGATTACAATTCTAATAATGCAATATGTAAACAAACAAAAGTTTTGACAATATAAATTTTAATTGTTTTGTGCTAAACAAGATCATTTTAGATTTACATTTTAAGCATTTAGATAATGCTCTTATCCAGAGAGCCTTGCAAGAGAATGAGCTTCAGTTCCTAGATCAGCAACATCACAAGCAACCAATAGAAAGGAGTGCAATAGTGTCCTTACAATATTTTTGTGACCATTGGACGATCACATAAGAAAGAAGAGCTAAGAAAAGAAATAAAAAGTAAGAGCTAAGCAGAGTGCGAGAATGGATTTTATATAAGAGCATATAGGCCAGTATAAGAGCAAATTAGAGTGAGTAGAGGAGGAAGATTTGGGAGAAGGGATATGATTTATTCAATATGGGATATGATTCAATTTACAGTTTCTAATATTGCAGCTTATGTATCCAATGATCCAATGTATCCAATCTAAACTATCCAATGACGTGCACTTTCTAATGCAGGATAGATTTTTAGCATTTGCTGTAGCAATCCACAGAGGATCCTCACTCTAACAGCCATCTGATGCTGAGAAATAAGTTTTAGGTCAGACTTTTTTGCTGATACGAACTTCTGTCTTTGGCCTCTGGTAACAGCAGTGAGTCCAGCTTGTGCCCGTGTGTGTGTGTGTGTGTGTGTGTGTGTGTGTGTGGCATGAACCATATGCAATGTGCATATGTGTCCGCATGCATCTGTATGTGTGTGTATGTGTGGCTGCATGTCTGCTTGCGTGTGTGAATAATGTAGAGGACAGTGGTCGCCATTTGTTTTCTGCTTTTACTCCCTTTCTAATTAGAGCAGTACTTCACCCTGGGAATACTTCAATACTGCAACTCAGCACACACACGCACACACACACACAGGATCAGTGTGTGGTGTATGTGTGCGCATGTGTGTCTGGGACAAAAGCCAAACTAAAGTAGAAAAACAGCAGCATCAGTGTCTTTTTTTCTAGTTGGGGAGACATGATTTAAGGCTATTTCCTGCTCTTGTTCCCTCTGTCATTTTCCCTCTCTCAATCCACTTCACCATCTCTCATTCTCTCCCTCTCTCTCTCTCTCCCTCCCTTTCCTTGTCAGTTTCATGGTCTCTCTCCCTATTTCTCCTACTCCCTCTGTCTTCCTCTCTTTCTCATTAGGATGATGGGACGCCTTGTCTTCTAATGTTATTGCCGCGGCAGAGGCGGTGTGACATGCTGTCTGTATATTTCATTAGTTTGCTTGTTTTTTTATGGTATGGTATAATTCATAGGTGCTCGCTGCATCGGGCTACAACATGTTGTCATTACCGCTAAGGGATTTATGAAGATATTCGTCTACAGTAAGAGTCCATAATGTTCAGATGGATGGTAGCAGGGCTTTCTATCCATGCAGTGACTGAATAAAAGAAAGGAAAATTTCCTTCCACTGGTTGCCTGTACCTTCTGTCACTTGTTAGTTAGGACAATACAGTTTATATTTGTCTTGTACATAAGCACCTGGCTCAAGAAGTGGATTTATGGCTTGGACTATGGCTCCTTACTATTCAAGTTTAATGCTGTTCCCCCTCTATTGACGGTGTATTATTGCCTCCATGTGTCCATGTTTTGACCTTAACCTCCACCTCCACGTGGTTTGAGCACGTGTCCATGCTGGTGATCCTGCTCAACTGTGTGACTCTGGGGATGTTCCAGCCCTGCGAAGACGTCACCTGCCAGTCAGAGTGGTGCCTCATCCTCCAGGTTGGTGTGACACCCCCCTGCACCCCTATCACTGCAACCTATCCGATTCGCTGTGTCTCGAACTCAACAGCCTACTCACGGTGCTGCGTTTCTCTCATACTTTTTTATGTACTGTATGTGTCAAGTTCCATTTCCTTCCTTTCCATGAAAACACATCATCAAATATTCATGCTATTTTCTACAGTACAATCTAATAAATGGGTCTCTGCGGTGATTGTCAAATCATGGTGGCAGGGTAGCTTTCACCCAGTGGAAGGCTATTGACTAGGCAAAAGTATCCTGTGGTAAAAATGCCTCAAATTTCCTCTTTTTTGTTACTTAAAACAATAAGCTCTCTCATTGCTCTTGACAGTAAGTTCCCTTAGACAGATCGACCACAGTGTTGGGACAGCCAATCCCATCTGAATGGGACGAAGAGAGATGGTACTTGAAATGCAGGGAGAGAGGTATCATTTTTTAATGTTTTGTCAAAAACTATCGGTCCACATCGCATAAATCAAAGAGTTTTGGCGACTAGGAAGGCTCTGTGTAGAATCCACAAGCAGCAACAATCATAAGGCCAAAGACTGCGGTGGAGAATTCGAGAACTTTTGCTTTAAGCAGGGTACTTCAAGCAACAGTTCTTAACATTACATCTTTACCTCCTATAGAAGTAATAAAAGCCCCCATCCACCCATCCAACCATAGCTGCTGAGATGCAGCAGCTAATGGGGATCCAAATAAACAAACAAACAAACAAACAAACAACTTCTGACAGACAGTAGACAACTCTTTCTTGAACGTTATAAGGTAGAATAGTTGATATGTTGTAATACAAAACTAGTACCTCAAATGACTGGTTGCCAGACAATTCTTAGTGCCTTCTTTTGTTAATTGTCTGAACAATTCCCTAAGACATCTCAAATCTTAGACACCCTTGACCTCTAATGTGTAGTTGCTGATGATCAGCTTTGTATAATAGTGGAAATATTGCTGAATTACAACATCTTTCTTGGACGGTGAGCTAACAATGCCTCAGCAGGTGAATTCCCATATTTTCTTAATAGCCAGCTTGTCTGGCATCGGATGATATAATAATTTTAACTCGCCATGTCATTACTTTGCTGAGAATTATCACCGCCTCAGAAGATAGCCAGGGGGAAAAAATGACATATTATTGCGTGGGAGGCATTTTTGTCCACTGGTTAAAGAGACCGTCCTTCAACCGTAGGACCAGGGTTCAAGCTCCGGGTCAGCAAGCATCTGCCCTGCTGCAGCGCCCCTTGGCCACATAGAGGTCAATAAAACATCATGTTACATTATTATAATGTTTAAATAGTCTGGTTGGCTCAGAGGCAGCGTTTCCATTGTACTGCGTAAAACCTGGTCCAAACTGGCTGGACTGACAGTGGGCCAGAATTTTACAAGGTGGTCAGATCTTGCCAAAGCTGGCCACCAGCTAGACTATGGACTAGACTAATGGATTAACGATTATTGATTGTAAATATAAAATCGCACACCCTGTTCTAAGTTGATATTTGTCTCACAATATAAGCACCTGGAAGAGCAATAACAATAAAGAGAACAATACATAAATTAATAATAATGGAAGCTTGATGCATTCTCTTTGGCAGTCTCTTGCTCTAGAGCGGCGTTCATTCTCGGCGTTGTTGAGATGTGCTCATTATTTTTCAAATACAGACATTCTTTTGCCATGGTAGCTGTCTAATTAATTGAGACACAAACATAACTATGCTAAGACAGCGCTATGCCCCGCTGGGATGGAACAAGCTAATGGAGACAAGGCTTATTTTTCAGACAAACATCTTTCACACGTCTACGGTTTCTTTCAAACATGAGTCTCCATTGATGACTTAACAAGGGCCCGGCCGCATATTTTGGCACAAAGGTTGATTTGCTGTTATTGTTGTCAGTGTCAAACATGAATTTTAACTGTATGTGTTTATTTATCCAGGTACTGGACGACTGTATCTTTGCGTTCTTTGCGGTGGAGATGGTCATCAAGATGGTGGCCCTGGGAATCTTCGGCTCCAAGTGTTACCTCGGCGACACGTGGAACCGCCTCGACTTCTTCATCGTCATGGCAGGGTCGGTATCCCACGGTGCATTGCTCTCACGCCCGTCGGTTTTGCCTCTTTCTCTGTTATCTACAGACAGACACTAGCGGTCACCCTAGAAAAACACAACCTTTCATTTTGTCCCTGTCACTCTGAGGTGAATCAAGATGTATGCCCACAGTACACACACACACACACACACACACACACACACACACACACACACACACACACACATTTCATGCCCAAGGATAGAGTACCTGTATCACACATGACAAAGATGTGTGATACAGGTGCATGCTGTTGTGCCTGTGGGTGTTTGTGCATGTCTCTATCTGTTTGTGTGCGAGTGTGTGTGTGTGTGTGTGTGTGTGTGTGTGTGTATGTGCGCACGTGTGTGTGCATGTTTGTCCCTGCACCACACCACACCACATGTCATGTTCTAAATAGAATTGATAGTGTCCTTTGCGTAGGTGTCCTGTGTTGGTGTTGCTTTTTGTAGCGCTCTTTCTTTTTCTCTTTTTCTCACTCTCCCTTTCTCTCTGTAAATATTGTCACTTTTATGACGTTTGGGTGCTGCAATATAAACAGTGGAAAAAGAGCTTCTGACTATATGTAGTAAAATGTCAATTGTGCTTATGTGGACTGCTGGCATTATAGATTTTAAACTCTCTCTCCCTGTCTCCAGGATGATGGAGTATTCTCTGGATGGCCATAACGCCAGTCTGTCGGCCATCCGTACCGTCCGAGTGCTCAGGCCGCTACGGGCCATCAACAGAGTACCGAGTAAGTCAATGTTTGTCCTTTTGAAGAAGTACACAAAGTTTTTGGGTGATTGGCCCCGTTGGTCAACTTACCCGATAAGTGATGAGAGCATAGACACCAAAATCATCCATGTGGCCCCGGTGGATCATTCGCCCCGGTGCCCCATGCTAACACTTCAGCATACAACAGTGGTGAGAGGACCAGGATTGAGACCCACTGGCATACAATGTGTTGAGTGATAGTAGGCTACTCGTATTATCCAAAGTAACAAGACTGACCTATTAGTAATAAAAACTCCATTGTGGTTTTTATTATATGGTCTGTAGAATCATAAATTATATTAAAAAAAAAATCTTTAACTCAATGTAGCCAGGTTTATTTTTGGAACTATTTCAGGTGAGCAACCATGTTCAAAACAGTATTATTGTTGTATCATATTTTGTGTACATTTTACACAAAACTGCCAGACTTAGCTCCATTTCATTTAAAATTACTTACCATTTAGCTTAAGAGCTGCTAAATTCTTGTTTTCTCACTTTTGAGGTAATGCTACTATCCTTCAACTTGCTAAAGTTATGGTATGCTAAACTATGCTAAAGTTAGCATGGAGCACTGCAGCCAGCAAACTACCGGGAGCAATGGATGATTTTGGTGTCTATGTTGTCATCACTTAACAGGTAAGTTGACCAACGGGCCAGTCTCTACAATACTAGATGTATTCCTTTAGCTGATGTCCCAGGTCGTACCAGCACCAGTGTTGACTGAGGACTTGCACTTAGTTACTCACTTCCTTAAAAGCTCTCTGACAGAAGTGGCCATGAATCTACAGCTAAAGAGGCTCACTAGACAATGGTGTCATAACAATGTAGAAGTTTATTAACCAGCATACATTAGGCAAGGGGCCAGCCGAGGCTGGCAATATCACTAGTCATCTTGTTACAGTAAATACACCTCTCTAAAACATGTTTTTTTCTTTCTTTCTTTCTTTCTTTCTTGTTGTATTTACCTGTTTTAGTCTGATGTAACCCTGTCATGTCTGCTATTTTTATTGGTTTAACATAGTGACTTTATTTCTTATTATCTTATTATTTAATAAAAACAACAGAAAAGTAGCTCTTTTACTAGTGATAAAGTAGATCCTTTATTATATTCTGGCATCGGAGAGCACATGGGAGTGACACCAAATCACATCAGTCATTCTCTCAGTCTACAGCACCTTGGAAGCCAGGCTATTAATTTGATCCATACTGATTAAATATACAGTGTGTAGTTTATAGACGTCTGCTTGCTGTCTGGCTGCAGCAAGCCAGAATACAGACAAACTGAATGTAGCCAAAAGATCACTGTGTATGTGTGTGTGTGTGTGCGTGTGTGTTTGAATTATGACCCCACTTTCCCGGAATAAGGCTGCCGTTAGCATGTGAAAGAGGTTTGCCCGAAATGCTCCCACATGAGTGATGGTGATATGGAAATGTGTGTGTATGTGTGTGTGTGTGTACGTATCCGTTCATTTGTGCGTGTCCGTGTGTTTGTGGGGGCGCTTTGGGCACTGCAGGTAACCCAAACACAGTCATAAAGCACGACAGGTTCTCTGTTTCTCACGCAATAGCCCTCAGAAACCAAGTTTACTTTACAGGGTAAAGTAAAACTTATTTTATTGTAACACATTTTCAGAAAGTGCTCCCTGAAGGGGGGCTGATAGAGGGTGGGAGATGGAGAGAGAGAGGAGAGGGAGGGAATGATGATGAGGGTGACAACGAGAGGTATTACTTGGGGCTGGACACTCAAGGTCAGTGTAGCCACACACACACACGCACTCACACACACACAATCATACCCCTGGGTCCACAAACACACACTCACAAGCATATACAACCACAGTTTTAGAGATACCCTCAGGATGCTTAACACCAGCTTTCCTCTCTCTCTCTCTCTCTCTCTCTCTCTCTCTCTCTCTCTCTTTCTTTCTCTCTCTCTCTCTCTCTCTCTCTCTCTCTCTCTCTCTCTCTCTCTCTCTCTCTGTCTCATTTATACTCTCTCCTAGTTTTTTCTCTCTTTCTCTGAAGCTGCCCTCATCTGCATTTTGATCAGATATGGAGCTGAGAGTTTTTGGGCAGAGGCCAGCCAGGCTAATAGGCAAACATTTTTCTCTCCCCACATCGCTCTCTCTGTTTCTCTCTCTCTCTCCATACCTCCATCGCTCTGCCTCTCTATCACTGTTTATCTTTCGTTCTAAGTGGATGGGAACTGTCCATTGTTAGACAGATGTTGAATGTGTTTCTGTGCTGTCACCTAGATACAGTGAGCAGCGAGTTCTGTGTTTATTTCATGTTTACGGAGCTGCAGTGTGCAGGGTGCAGTTAAATCCTCTGCCAAATGTCTTAAAACGCCAGCACACACAAACATACACACACACACAAGACACACAAATACATGCCCACACTCTGCCTTTTTCTCTGTGCTACTACTTCAGTCAAAATTCCACAAAAATAGTAGAAAAGCAGTACCTGTGACGCTTACCTGAACGTCTACGCTACACTTGACTTATCTGGCCACCTAAGCGTTTTTGACTCCTTCAGCCGATAATGTTTCTCGCATTATTACTTCATTATTGAGTGAAATGTCTTTTTCCCCAATAAGTAAAACTAAATAACTAAATCATTCAGGACTCAGTTAGCTGCTATAGCGTGGCAACAAAGTAGTCTGTTAGCTACCAACTAGCTAGCAAGCTAGCTGCTTGTCTTTGAATTCCTAGGTTAGCTAACGCTAGCTAGCTTTTTAACATTTAGCTCACTGCATGCACAGCAAAGTGTGCGTACCCTTTGCTGTAATTGGTACTTCTAGGTATATGAAGTGGCCTCCATTAGTTAGATAGCCATCTAACATTAACCCAGTTGGCTTTCTCTACAATATGAATGCAGTCTAAACCAGATAATTTTTCTATCTTCACTTATATCATTTACATGTCTTTAATGAATTTATCTTTCCTGCTCTTTCAGCCTATTCATAGTATTCTGTTACATCATCACACGGCCATCTTAGTAGGAAAATAACAGGTGATTGTAGTCAATTAACAGGTGATTATTATCAAACGACAGCCACAGCCAATGTCTATATTGTAAGGGACCATATTAGTAGGAAATGCATGTGACATCATGGGAATACTATGAATAATGCTATGCTACATGTGAAATCCACTAATATCCTCTTACGCGTAAACGCATGAACACGTAAGCTACATAGTATATATAATGTGTCAAAGGCGGCATTTACACTTTAAGCTAATGCTATGTGAAGGCTACATGCTGATGCGTTATACTCTATGCACACAATTTGACGAGAGCAAGCTAACAGCCATTTCAAAGCACTCACTCATCAACACCTCCAGGAGTGTCGAGAAATTAATTTATGGTCAGTTATTTAAGTCCATCCTAACAAGCTCAAACTTACCTATGCAGACCTGACATTTTAAATCAGCCTGTTTAATTATCCCCAGATCTAATCTAAGATACAGAGGCTGCAGACTAATTAGAAGAGTCCCGACAAGAGCAATCTCTATCATATTTTTATAAAAAAGATGGAGACGGATAAATACATTTTTATCTCATTTTATATTTTCATTGCAAGCCCTTACTTCAAGCTCCCTCTCCCTCCACAATCCTGCTGCCTTCCACAGCACCTCAAAAAAAAAAAAAAGTTAATGATGAACTTTTTAAATCGCCCAGTGACTCAGTCTGTACTTCCTAGAGCTAAATTTCATCGCTAAGCAAGATTATCCAAAACACTTCTTATTGGCTTGAATTGTGTTGTTGCCTGGCAACGTAATGCTTAAAAAACAGTTTATCAGAAATTCGGTGACTATGGGACTTCACTGATTTCAGTGGCATGACTCTGTCTGGATAGATGGCCCTTGTCCGTTTCAATTGCTCTCGTCGACTCTGCCTCTTGTGTGCCGTTCAATTGCATTAGCTTAATTAAACTTCACTTAAAAGAGCATATAATAACTCTATTCTCTGGGAGTTAATGCAGTGTTGATCTTGTTTTGCATCCCTGTCTTGCTGAATCATGTCTCCATACCCAAAATCGTGTGTGGGGAACCCATCAGTATTCTGCTTAGTGGCTGCTGCTGCTGCGATCTGTTTGTGTTTGCAGAGCTGAGCTCACTGTTATTGTTTATTATAGAGGCATCTGTGTGCTGTTTACTGTGAGTGTGTGTGTGTGTGTTTTTTTTTTTTTATATATACTGTACTGTATGTACGCATATGCGTGTGTGTGTGTGTGTGTGTGTGTGTGTGTGTGTGTGTGTGTGTGTGTGGATGTGTGTATGGAGATATATGTAGAGCATCACATCCACTCTTAAAATGACAACAGAGTTCCCTCTCTCTCCAACTCACTGTCTTTCTCAAACACAAACATAGACACACACACACACACGCACACACACTCTGTCATTAGTCTGTCATTAGAAATGTGTGAGCTCACCTCACTTTGCCCCTCTTTATGTCCCTCTCTGTGTTTTTGAGTGTGAAGACGACAAGAAAGGGAGCAGCCAATTGAGAGACATACTGGAAATAGAGAGACATGCAAACAAAGGGAGATCAAAGGACAACAAAAGGGCGAGACAGTTTGGCGTTGAGAGAATCCTCTCTAATTTGATGAGCACAGTGTGACTCCTCCCTGTCTGACTGACCAGAAGCGATGGTGTGGCTGTGTGCGTTTCTATTCCACCCCAAGGCCAGTGGGCTAATCTCATTAGAGCATTAGAGCTCTGTTTCACCTGCCTGGCTGCCTGGCTGCTGTATATCTCACACACACACACACATACACGCACCTCTCCGGAGCTACGGCTAAATCGTGATCAGAGAATCACTGAGTGAGGATGGATGGATGGGTTTGGTGTAAATTTATCCTTAATTATGCTATCCCACACGCATTTTGAAGACCAAAGCGAAAGTCCCTCACATCATAGATTTTCTCAGGGGATTTCCTGCAGCGCCACCATGTAGAAAATATGTCCGGGACAGCAACTTTGTGCCTAATTAGCAATCTGGGAGGGATCTTGTCATGTTTTTTTTTTCCCCCCTAAGCCTGAGATGTGTGTGTGTGTGCATAGACAGAAGCACACACAGCCAAACACACAAACAAGTAGATACACCCTATACGCTGATGACTCATTGCCTCTGAGACAATTAGGACTTCACGGAACAACAAAATCTAGAATCCACTCTTAGGACACTGGTGCTATTTCAACTCCGTCTGTACTGTAAACAAGATGGTGGGGTTCAGATCCAGACTCCAACTCTGCTTATTGACTTTATTCTCTTATCAGTTCTTAATAATTCCAAATTCATAATCAAAGAATATTGGCAGATCACAATAATGAAACATTTAATTTCACTTGGAATGCAGTTGGAATTAGTTGAAATGTTGATTTAAGATGGAAGTGCAAGTCTTTTGGTTCTTGAAATCATCAAGAACAATAATCCTGAGTAATAATTGTGATCACAATAAATAGCAAAATGATTAGCATTTTAGCCGTAATTGTGCTGCCCTAACTAATTATTTTGATTACTCTTGGAATAAAAGAAATCAGTGTTTCCAAACATAAATATTATTATAGTAATTTGAGAAATGATATTAATGAGCTTTAGATCTCACCATTCAAATCTGTTGCCACAAAATTGTTTCTCAAAATAGGGAATAACAATGTGGGGTTGCCATAGCATAACATAGCTATACGTGTGAGTGTGTATGTGTGGGAGTGCTGTGAGTGTATCCGATGTGACAAGGCTGTGAGGTGTGTAAAAGGGGACAGAACACATTGTCAGGACCTCGGGGACTGGAACCCTCACCCCGCTGACACTGAACGCAACCGACAACTGGAGACGGATGCCAAGCCCGAGCGGGTTAGATAATATCAGCCACGGGGAAATGGTTGAGCGTTCAAATCCCAGAGGGTGACGCCATGTCAGACTGTCACTTTTGGTATCGTCAATCCTCGTAATTACACACTGGCCCCATGGTGGAGGTCGTGGGTTCAAAGCCCGCAAGAGCAATAGAAGTAGTCAGGTAAAATTGTGGCTCTCTGGGTTTACGGTGGCCATGGGGCTAGTTAGGGGCTAGCTGCTGCGCTGCTGCAAAAGCCAACTATCCATCCTGTATACAAACATCTAATATGTATTTGTGTCCAAGTGTATGTGTGACAATAATAATATTAATGGTCCGAATAATTTCTGAAGACATCTTTATCGTCCGTGTCCCACTGTTTCGTCTTGTTGCCACGTCAGCATAAACAATTTACAACTGTGTGTGTGCAGGTATGCGTATCCTGGTGACACTGCTGTTGGACACCCTGCCCATGCTGGGGAACGTCCTGCTCCTCTGCTTCTTCGTCTTCTTCATCTTCGGCATCGTGGGAGTCCAGCTGTGGGCGGGGCTTCTGCGCAACCGCTGCTTCCTGGGAGAAGACGTCCGAACGTAAGGAATTATTTCTTTCATCCTGGGCCAGAAGTAGCTCAAACAGCCTCAAGTGTGTTGCTGCTGTTTTGTTTTGCATTAACTTCCGTCTTGAGTCCCATTCAAAACCTCGGAGGAAATCATTTGCGGCTTGTCGAAGACGGGATCTGATGCAATTAGCTTCCACCTTGAGCATAAAAATACTCAGAGATGTGAAAAATACAGTCAACAGTTACATTTTGGTGTTTTAATCCACTTTGAACGTCACAAAAATGGCTCCAAAGAACTCCATGTCAAAGTCAACCATTCACCCATCTGCACAAGTGCCATTCTCGTCATCTATGTGTCATCCAAATTTCAGTAAGTAAGAGTGATATGCAGATCACACATGATAATACATAATTCCGCAATGCTGTATCATAGAAAGCTGTTTATTGGGTTTGTTTCGTTCATTTGGTCTTATTTTGAAGCTGCCTCTAGCACGCGCCACAAGGATGTGGAGAGTTCACGCGGTAAGGTGAATGGTGGACTTAAGGTTTTGGGTCTCTGATATGTTCAAAGTGGATTTTAACAACAAAATCAAACTTTTGAGAGTCTATTTTAAACATCTCTCTGTTTTGCATTTTCTCAAAGAGGAAGACATTGCGTTAGATCTCGTCTTCGGCAAGCCACTTCACGCCACGCGGTGTGTGGTCAAATCTTTCTTCAAGGTTCCGAACCTACTCTCTCTCTCTCTCTCTCTCTCTCTCTCTCTCTCCCTACCTTTTTCTTCAGATCTCTGTTCGCGTTTGTGTTGTATTGTCATAAGGAGTTACAGTCAGCTGTGGCCAGTAGCGAAGATACAGTAACCTAGTTGTAACTTGTGAGAGTATGTGAGCTGCACAACACACTCTGGGATGTACACAGCCCTATGGCATCCTCACACACATTTATGCAGAAGTGCACACACACACACACACACACACACACACACACACACAGAGAGAGAGAGACCCTTTGAATATTCAAATCTGTCCAATAGAGCTTGATATTACAATTTAGATTTTCATTTCATTTCATTTTTACAATCAGGTATATAATGTAAATGATGATACAAATATTGTTGGTTTCTTGTCATTGAATGTAATATTTTCTCTTATGTTTTTGTTTGTTTGAATTTCTGCTTTGACAATATGTACACACGTATGTCATGCCAATAAAGCAGACAGAGACAGAAGGAGAACATTCACAGACTCCCCCAAAAAAACATAACAGACACACACGCAAACATGCACGCATGCACACACACACACACACACACAGGGAAAAGATCAGCGGAGTCCCAGATTTAGCCGTGGGGAGAGCAGTTGTACGAAAACAGCTTCAACTTCCACAACCACAGGAAGCCAAAAATGTCACTGAGGCATTCCTGAACTAATTCTATTTTTGATGTAATGGTACAAATTGTACCAGAGTTAATGTAGCCGAATCCTTCCTGTGTGTGTGTGTATCCAAGTTTGTGTGTGCGTGTGTGTGTGTGTGTGCGTGTGTTTAAGAGACAGCGAAAGACAGAGACAGAGAGAGAACAGCAGCTAAATATTTCATTGCCAAGGCATGCTGCTGTGTTTCCTCTCTCAGAACAAATGATCGCCTGACCTCCGGTACAGCGTGAATCCCAAATATAACACACACGCACGCACGCACACACACACACACACACACACTCTTGCACAGACATATACATGCTCTCTCTCTTTCTCTTCTGCTTCTCAGATACTAAGGCAGCCTGCCGTCTTCCACATGACCGATCACGTATATTAGATAATTATAAAATGGAACCAAAATCAGAACTGGAATTTCTTCTGAGATTTTTCCAACAGCTAACCTCTGATATTTTCTCATGGCCTGTTTTGCCAGCTAATGCCTGAGTGAATGCTTCCCATAAACAATTTATATCTATAAACTCTCCAAAATCATTCCAGGACGGAGGGAAAACAGACATATTTTACATATTGGCAACCAGCAATGTTCAATCCATGAAAGGGTTCCTAGGACCCTTGGGTGATGAAACTTGACATAATACTTACCATACATGTCATTTTCAACTCAAGGAGTAAATGAAACACACCAGACCTGGAGTTTTGTGGTTTTCACACAACAGCAGCAATAAAGGTGGAGGGGGGGCAAGCAGACACGGGCCAGCAACTTACAGTCCTGCCAGAGATTGTCAGCACCTGCCTAAAATCTGATCTGGCACTGCGGTACAACACTCAGCGGTCTGTTTACTGTGTGCCATGCCATGGGAAGATGCACTAGATGAGGCATAGAAATGAAAAAGCTTGACTGAACAGCGAGGGTACGCCCTATGAAGTTGGGTGCTGTGGATTTTAATGTGTAGATAGGGGAAAGCACTAGTAGTCATTGCATAGCTTTGGGACATTAGCAACACATAAACAGTCTAAACTAGACTGGCTGTGAGGACTCTATTCATTGCTTTAGATTTATCCACATCCACAACTAGTTTACTCAGGGAGCCGCCCCATGTTCACACTGTGAGCAACTTGGTTAATGGGTCACTCTATTCTGATTCCAATTGCATCTATCTATTGGTCTCATACAGCTACAAAATTTTTAAAGGATAAGTTTGGTGATTTTGGACCTATATATAATGTGTACATGTAGTACTTACCTGAAGTACTTGGACCCGCAGAGAATATTGAGTCCCCAGTCAGATGTCAGACCAGACCGGGTATGTCAAAATACCTTAGTAATATAGTTCTAAGTATCTATAGTACAGGTATGTAAGACACAAACTATAGGTTAGGTTATAGTGTTTACCATTGACCCCAATGATCAATGCAAATGTTCGGGAAGCTTTGAATGGCTGTAATTGACTTATTATTAGTATTAGTATTTGTTGTTTGTGTTTCGCACTTGCTAAGCAGAATTCTTGCTCATGAAACTAAATCACATCGGTAGGGAATCAAGGAATCAGGAATAAAGAAATCGCGGTAAAGCTGTTGACGGTTGATAACCGTGAAAAGTCCAGCCGTGGCCAGCGACTTTTCTCGGCCAACAAGCTTGCTGACCGTCCGGACATCGGACGAGTTTCCCCGGTCGCTCAGCTCTGCAGGAAATGAATAGACTTCCAATAGTGTGATAGAGTGAACGTGGGGTTAGGATTCATGTTCAGGGGTTACAGCAAGCCACAAAGGCAGCTTCTGAAGCAGCTGCAAAAGAGCAACCGGTGGCTCCGGCTGAAATGAATCGCCTCATTAATCAATCTCATGACTAAGATAGGAGTTCATGCTGGCATCGCTATGGTAGCAGATGTGGGTAGTTACACACCGTTCTCAGCTCCTGGTATAGGTGTTGTACAGAACCAAGTCTACTGGTTGCTGATGCAGTTCGATTTCTGAGCTGCTGCGCCATTTGAAGCCACCAGGGTCAGCCGTCCCATTAGTCTGCTGTTGTAGAGATTGATGGTGAGGTTGGAAATTATTGATTTAGATGTTGTGGAAGTAGAGAAATGTAAGTATAAGTGCAGATGCAACGTGTGGATAGTGTACAGTAGGTGCTGTATAGTTGAGCATAGTTACTGATGCGCCTGCTGGCGGTGTTGCGCGCCTAATGGAAAGAAACATCTGTGATTGGATGTGTGCCCACCTGATAACCCCGATGATATATCCACTCTCATCAACCACACTTAAGCCAGGCTTCTATGTAGGCGTACACCTTAAATAGCACAAGGGATAAGTACATCTGATCCTGTTTATTGGTGAATGATACAACCGCAGCAATAAAAGGAGATAAAAACTTTCCCCAGCACAAGAAGCGCTCAGAGCAATGTTTTGTAATCGTCTGAGGAAGTAAAAGGATTCTTATCAGTTGCAGTCAGGGTCCTGGGATACAAGATATTCTCTGTATTTCTCTTCCCTATACAAGAACTTTAAACCTTAAGGGGGATTTGCAGACAGTGACCGGACTATAAAACTCTGAACCGTTCCTGATTGAGAACAAATCAATATGACTGAGTTGAACCTCACTTTGTATGGCCTGCTTGTATTCATGTATGAACTCAGTTAACTCTAAGATCAGTGACCTATCTGTAATAGGATGACTATTCGCTGAACATTCATTTTCCCTTGTTTATATTACAATTTCAGTCTCAATAACTCATCCATGTGATTGGATGAGATGATCCAAGATATAAATGCCTTCTGAGAATGGTTTCCCTGTAAAACTGGGATTGGTTTATAACCTATTCATATTCTTTCTCCATCCAGAATATACAACCTGTCCATAAGTACTTACTACATGTCCGAGGAGGGTGAAGACAGCCCGTTCATTTGCTCGGCCCCCCGTGAGAACGGGATGCTGCGCTGCCACGACGTGCCCGCCTACAGCGAGGGCGGGGCCGAGTGCACATTGGCCGCGCCGCCCCGGGGTTCAGCCCTGATTGGATCACCCCCTGTGGTGGGCGGGGCCAGCGGTAACGGCTGCGTGAACTGGAACCAGTACTATAATGTGTGCCGCCCCGGGGACATCAACCCTCACAAGGGCGCTGTCAACTTTGACAACATCGCCTATGCCTGGATCGCCATATTCCAGGTAAGATTGTATAAATATGCAGATTTGGACATGGACATGTAGATGCTGTATGATAAAGGAAGAGGGATATATGGAGAGGAGATTGTTGAGAGTAACAGTGAGAGGCATCACTTGGGCCCTGAAATTGAGGAATGGTGTCGGCACAAACATTCGCAAACAATTACAAACACATGTACATTCACAGACACACAAACAGAAGGGCCCATAAGGAGCTATTGTACTCGAACAATATGGAGGTGGGCCAGACCTAATGAAATGGCCAATTATGCCAATATAGGCTGTATGGGGAGCTCTAAAGGTGTTTGGAGAACAATATAGGATTTTAAAGCTGCGCTATGCAACTTAGCACTTTGGCTGTCCAAAATGGCAGCGAGAGGTAAGAGTTTCAGCCATCGTTGGTGATGTAGAGCTCACTCGCTGCTGTTTAGGAGACAGTTTTGTATTTTTCTCATAAGTATCAATTCGTCATTTCCTCAGCAAAAAAGCTTCTGCTTGGTTAACCTGAACAAACAGTTGGTTTTTGGCATTGTTAGCTAGCTAACTAGCAAGCTAATTTAGCAAAGCAGCTGATGTCAGTGTTAACATGTGACTATGGCTAGCAAACTAGCTTCTACTACATACTTTAGAGTGCAAATCAGATATGTTTACAACAAGGCAGTGCTGCTGACCAGATGCTAGCTAACAAGCATCTAAACAGATTTATCAGTTGCAAAATGATCAGTTCCCAGTCCAAAACAGCACAGAAGTGAACCTTGTCTGTTCAGTTCTGTTGAAACGGCCAAATCATATGTTTAGAAAAACACTGTTGAGGACCTCCACTATGGCCACCAAAGGGTGTGTATCGTGACCTGAGAGCCCTCTATCTCCTGTCCATGCGCTGGTTGTGTAAATGTATTTTTCTCTTCCCTCGGTGCTGAGCCCGGCTCCCCAGGCGAGCGTGACAGGCTTTTCCCTATCACAGCCTTTCCTCTAACACCGCCTGGGCTGTACTGATATAAGCCCAGTCCTGCGAATAGATCTGTTCTGGTCCCGCTGATAGATCTGTCTCTGTGTCTAATGGGCTTTGACTTGCGCGGCATGACTTTCTCGAACAGAGTCATACCTTCAAATTACTCCAAGTAACACAAAAAGTGACAAGACACACACTCACAAAATTCAATCACAGCTTAAACAGACAGAAACAGCACAAACACTGATAAGACACACCCTCACCCCAGACACCAACACAATTCATATGGGCATGCACACGCCCATGTGCACGCATGCACACACACACACACACACACACACACACACACACATTTACTTATCCCTGTTAGGCATTCTCCAATCATAGCTTCGAATTACATCAGGTCTGCGCCTCTCACCTCACTCTTAGACACCCCAACTTTGCAGTGTGTGTGTGTGTGTGTGTGTGTGTGTGTTGTTCCCAGCTCACAGTCAGAGATCTCAAAGATTAGATATTAGATATTATTAATGGCAGAGTGAGCATCTCTTTCAGCCCAAAATGAGATGAGATTTCTTATGAATTAGAATGCTGTGTGTGTGTGTGTGTGTGTGTGTGTGTGTGTGTGTGTGTGTATGCGTGTGTGTGTGGTGACTGTCAGTGTATGTGTTGTTGCTATGATTGGATTGTGTGTGTGTGTGTGTGTGTGTGTGTCACCACTCCCAGTGATTTAATATGCACAGCCATGCCCCTTGAAAGGACACTCCGAACAGAGTAATATATTTTTCTTATGCTATGTGCTTTTACAATGGAAATTTACGGAAAAGATTGCAGGTATGAAAGCACGGCCTTGCACCAGAGAAAAATAGAGAGAAAGAAAGACACAGAGGGAGTGAGTGAGAGAATGTGAGAGAAGGATGGGAGAGAATGAGACATTGAAAGGATGAGATATGGCCAACATTACTTGACACCAAAGAATAACAACTTGCTCAAATCTAATCAATTCTTGAAAGACTCTTTCCATTTCTCTGGCAGATGTGTTTTTTTGACATTCAGGAAGCCTTTTTATTGACTTCAACCCAGCTGATGGAAATGCATCTAATTCACATTTTTATTTTTTTTGAAACATTTCATAAGTTTGCGTAATATTTGCTTGACAGTTGGATGGAAACAGTAAGAGAAAAATATAGAAAGAGTGATTGAGAGAGAAAGAGAAAGGAAAATAAAGAGTAGGAGAGAAAGAGATCGAGATAGAGAGTGAGAAAGAGACGGATAGGGAGTGAGAGAGAATCCTAAATGAGAGAAAGAGAGATGGAGAGTGTGGAGAAAGAGAGAGGAGGGAGCTGCAGTGAATGTTAGACGAGGTGCTTGTTATCCCTGTGTCTACAGTAGAAAGCTTTATTCCCTCAGTATCTGTAAATATGAAGAATATGAATAATACATTTTCAGTGCAAGGGTTTTTAAAACATTTCAGCCTGTGGCTCCAAAATTGAGTAAATTCGAGGGTCGCTCCGGGACGCGGGCGCATGAAAACAAGCAGTTACCTTGTCAAATTGGGGACCCAGCGCGACCTGGCCCGGGACTTAATTGAGTCCCGACTAGGGCTGGGCGGTACACCAAATACTCCGGGATCCTTCTCCGGAGGAAATTCCCTTGCTGATTTTTAAAATAATCTTGATTTTTAGTAATTAAAACGTAGCCTGGTGCACGGCAATCAAATGTGGAAGCACACACAGGGACAAAAAATATACTCAAGTTGATTGCAAATGTATTTAGATCCAACACAGAAGGACACTTTGTCACATTTGTTTTATTTCTTGTGCTACAGCTTCCTTTTGGGAATCCACCACCGCCTGATTCTTGTTCATCATTTTTGTTCTTGACTGATGGACTCATACTTTAATTTAATATATCCGGTATGTGATGACAGTTGATTGACAGGAAGATCTAGACTTCCGCTCATCCCCAGTTCTGACCTACAGTGTAAGAACCAGTTAGTGGATTGACCTCTGTCAAAAGAATAGGGGGAAAAAAAAGCAGATTTGGGAATGAAGCAGATAAAAATAAGAGAGTGAGAAAGTGAGAAAGACAAGGCGGCGGCAGATAAAGAGGTAGAGAGCAGAGATAAAGGATGAGGAGAAAGAGCAGAGGACAAACTAAGGGGCATCTTCGGGTTATCAGGCCAATCTGTCTATCAACCCGTAGGTTAATAACTATTGACCCGGTAGAGACAGGCGCTTGGTCACACGCACGCACACACTCCTGTCCCGCCTGTCCAATAGGGTTCAAGAGCAATGTGTTGTTGTTTGAGAGAGTTGGCGGGTGATTTGTTCAGGCTATCACCTCTATTCCCTCCTCTCTTAAATAACCAATGACAGCTGAGCATGTCCTCTCTGCTCCACATGCATGTCATTAAGGTAAACTGCAGGATCGGCCGCTTTGCTCGTCGTCCCCTTATCTCTAACGGGGGTCAAGAGCGGTGGATGGGTTGTTTGTTGCGGGGGTCAGCGGGTGATTTGCTCAGGTTATCGCCTCTATCTCCTCTCTTAAATAACCGATGACAGCTGAGTATGTCCTCTCCGCTCCACATGCATGCCACTGACTTAAACAGCGACAACTAAAAGGATTTACAACACCCTCTAGAGTAGCGGGACGGCCCTCGGACGAACGTTCCTTCCCTCCATTTCGAACAGGGAAGCGTGTATTTTCATTGCTTATTTAAACCAATGGAATTTATTGCCTGGCTATAGTAGCTTGCTGACTCGTTGAACTCGCCGTTACACCCAAAGAGATCATTCCTATCTCTTCAATTTGTAGTTAAATTGATTTCTCGACCCTGCAAACACACCTTTAGGATCTGGAATCGTTTCTCTATCTCTGTTCGTTTCATAATTCTACCTAAAAAGTAATAATAATTATCTAATGGCGGACTTTCCCAGGTCTGGATCACCACCAAAATGGAATCAATTGTTCCTTGGCTCGAGGTCTATCTGGCCACCGAGTTTCACAGAAATCCGATCAGAGGAGATATCCTGCTGACAACAAACAAACGAACTAACAGGGATGAAAACTATTTGGGCCTCGCTGTTTTCGGTGGCGTTGCTTTTTCTGGATAAATGGCCGCAGTTAGTTCCACGCGTCGGGATGCAGAAAGTGTACCGTCACAAAGTATTACACAGAAATTTGAAAAATCTAACGTGGAAAGGCATTCTCTTCTGGTGTATTTATATGCAGAGAAGCCCACTTCACGCTCCGCCTTGTATACTGCGAATGCCTTCAGAGCCTAAGGTTAGTTTTGTTGTGTAAAATACTTCAGCAGCGCCTTTGACTCTTTTAGTCTCTTCACCTTTGAACACAGATCAAGGCTTAGCGGTCCTTTGTGTGCCTCGTGCAGCACCGGGTCCAGTTCTCTGGCGGCAAACCGTGGAAGAGGCTGCACTGAGGCCTCTTCACTCGTCTGTCTGAGTGTGAGTCTGTCCCGCTGTTTGCCAGGCAGGTTGGCTTGACTGTTTGTCTTAATTATTTTCAGACAGCAGGTATTTAAATCTGATCCTTAAGGGAGCATGTCCACATTTTAATTTACAAGCGAACAGATCGGATTTGTGTGTTTTTACAGTATAATCACGAGGACATCGGTTGTCATAGTAGTGATGCTGACTAAGGGTGCGTCCAACAGCTCTGGGTGCTAACAATAAGCGAGTAACATGGATGTTATTTTGATGGCATTTACTAGTCGCAGTGCAGAACGCATTCATCGAAGGAGGCAAAGCGATGGTATATGATGTGAAACCTCTTGGCTCTCTTCCTCATTTGTTGCTCTTGGCACAACGTGTGACTATCAAATATGGAGAGAAAACACTTGAAATCTGATCTGAGTGGTCAGGCTGAGTTGCATTTTCAGAGATGATTCGCATTTCAAAGCACCTAATGTGGTTTAAATCTGAGGTGAAAAGATCGAATTCTGTGTTTTTTTTGCTGTTCAGACTTTAGAAAAAAATATCTGACTTATATCGAAAAACAATTGGAGTTGCGGGGCCTGTCTGTTCTAGATGGTCGGTTGGTTTTTCTGGCTGTTTCGCCGACTGTTTGTCTGGCTGTTAGTCTGGCTGACTGAATCTATGGTTGGTTGGATGGCTGCCTGGCAGACTGTTTGTATGTTTTTTTCTAGCCTGTCTGTTCCCTGTCTCTTCTTCTGGAATCAAGCGGAGCCACAATGAGTTTTTTCTACAGGTGTATTTCAGCTCTGAGATGAGGATCCTTGGCTCCTGTGTTAATCTGGTGCATGGAGAGCATTTCAATAGAGAGAGGATTAGTGGCTGCTGGGTGTGTATGTGTGTGTGTGTGTGTGGAGTGTGCGTGTGTGGGTGTTGGTGGTGTGTACGTGTGTGCATTGGTGTGTTTGTGTACGATTCTTCATGCGTACAAGCATGTGTGCATTCACATGCCTGTTTGCATGTTTGTTGGAAGATTTGTGTATGTTTATTTATGCAAATGCATGTGTTTGTTTCTGTGTGTGTGTGTGTGTGTGTGTGCGTATGCGTACACACTAGCAGTTTATGCGGCGATGTGTAATGCTCGCTGAGGTGTGAGTGTATTATCGGCTTGGCTGAGCTGAGCCGCCGCTTTCAGGTCTCAGCATCTCAGCCACTCATTAGCATAGTAGCTACATGAAAGAGCTGCGTCAGTCCCCCGGCACACACACACACACACACACGGATAAAGGGATAGAGAGACACCACAGGCCTTCTCTCTACAGATAAGCACAGAAAAGAGAATTGGGAATGTATGTCTGACTGTGTGTGTGTGTGTGTGTGTGTGTGTGTGCGCGTGTGTGTGTGCGTGTCTCCAATGTTTATGTTTAAGAATAGCCAATGGGCAGAGCTAGCAAGGCGTGTAATTGTTTTGCTAACTGCCTATTCATTATACAATAATGTATTTCTCTCTCTCTCTCTCGCTCTCTCTCTCTCTCGCTCTCTCTCTCTCTCCCTCCTCCAGGTCATCACACTGGAAGGATGGGTAGACATCATGTACTATGTCATGGATGCTCACTCCTTCTACAATTTTATATATTTTATACTGCTCATTATAGTAAGTATCCTCTTTATTTATTTGTCTTGTTGAACAACCGTAATCTTTGCAACTCATGCTCAAGCTTCAAAAACAATCTCTAACTCTAAACTATGGATGGAAATTCACTAGTTCTGGTCAATTTTGACTGTGGCCGGTAAAGTGGTTAACTTAACTAGACACTGTGGTGGACAACAAACCACCATTAAAGTCACACTGACTTTTTAGCTCATTCTAACTATCATACCATACACCTATTTCACAATTTAGGCCAAAAAAGTTATTTTATTGTATTTCTTATATCAAAATCTCATTCGTTTTACTTCCTGGAAAACATAAAAATTCCAAACAATTAAACAGTCACAGAATTTTGAACAATCCCCTCCCATCAAATAAAACTGCCTGTCTCACCCTAACTGATATCCCACTGGTTTACACTTCATCCCTGCATTATGTCCCGCCCCAACATCCTGTTTCAACAGGAAATACATCACATTAAGGAAGCAAGATGTTCTCAAAATGCCTCTTTATTTGACTTTAAGTGGTTTTTGCTGTATTGTATATTTGTATATGTGGTTAAATAACTTCAGTGCCTGGTGTGCTAGTATCCAACATTTCTTCAGTCCTGCTCCTGTTCATACAGCTCTACACAGTCTGCAGCATTCTGGTCGAAAGCTTACAAACAGCAATGCATTGCTCCTGAAATATATTTTTATGGTATTATACACGCATTAACAACCCAGAGTAACCTTTTTGAAGTTAACCGCTAAACTCTGCTTCAAGCGAAACCCGCTTCCATTGAACGCCACAGACTTTCTTGTTATCGTACACGATTTCACTCTTATCATACAGTTGTTGGGGGGTAAGATTTTGAAAAAGCCCAGCCTCGGCTATATTTTACTCTGCTGTATGACCTACTTTCCTCCCTGCCTGTCGTTTGATGTAGACGTGCTTATTATGCACTCAGAGCGAGGGAGAGAGAGAGAGGGAGAGAGAGGAGATATAGAGAAAGAGGGAGGGAGAGGATGGAAGAAGGCGTGAGCGACGAAAGGAGTGATGGATACAGAAAGATGAGGGAGAGAGGGATGCGAGGAAGAGAGAGAGAAGACTAAAAATTAAATAGGCATTCCAGCGCAGACACGATGTTACGGATATATCTGTAACTTCAAGTCGAGGCCACCGTTTCTGAAACGTTTACATTTCATATCCTCTAAATAACGATAAAAACACAGTCTGTTCTATCATCCCAATGCCTGGCCCAGCTCTCTGCATCTCAATAATGCATAAGGCATAGTAATACTTTGCTTGACACCGTTTTTTTTTACACCTCGAGGATAAAGTTAGCGCTTGCGAGTTCTCCTTTAAAGGTAATATTGACGGAGGAGCATCTATGCAATTGACAGAAGTGGATTTTCTATTTTAATACAACTCCTTGTGACTGTAACGGTGCTTTTATGGAGTAGGTCTGTGGGACGACAGTTAACACGGCCGCTCTTATATCCTTACAAAGGTGCCAGCGGTTTTTAGCACATTATAGGATCTGGCCAAGAGACTCTCGGGACTGCAATATAGTTTCTAGAGAGCGACAATAAGGCCGCAGATCCGGCTGTCTTCATTTGGATTCTCTAAAGAGCCGTGGCCCCGAGTCTCCCCCGTTTAATCGAATCTAAAGTTCATTTTGAAAGCGGAAACCCAAAGTTTTTCCAATAAACATGGAAATACAGTATATTGTGTTGCACTGATTGTCTATGAGTCAGAACTGAGTCAGAGGGTGTTTCTATATGTGATCATTTTGTTCCAACGTCATCATCCCACTCCTTTCTCCGCTTTCCGCCTTCCCATTATCTCCATTTCTCCTTCATTCTACCTTCCCTCTCTTTCTGTCCTTTTCGCCATCTTCTCCTCTCCTCTTCTACCCCTTTTCTTCCCATTTCCTGCCTCTTTCCTCTCTTTCTCCCATCTCTCTCTAACCATTTTCACCTTTCACTTTTACTTTGTATCGACTGATGCACTTTGCCTTGTCTGTCTGTGGTGTTGACATTCACCGTTGCTAGTTTGCTAGGTGCTGTCCCGTAAATGTCAGAGTGATTTTTCGACTTTACCGAAACAAATTCCAAGGAAAGAAATAAAAGGAACATTAGCATGAACTGGAGCTTGCACCTTTACCTTTCCCCTTCCCGCTTTGTCTCCTTTTCCTGCCAATTGCTGTCTAAATCTGGGGTTTCCAATCCAAAAGTGAACCACAAGTGAATGCAAAAATATTGAAATGACCCAGATGCTCATGTTTGCCGGGACTCCAAGGACCAATGCGGTTTCCCCTGGAGCCCAGTTTGTGCGCCGCGACTCTAAATAACCGCTCTGTACCCCCCTCGCACCAGGTGGGCTCTTTCTTCATGATCAACCTGTGCCTGGTGGTCATCGCCACCCAGTTCTCGGAGACCAAGCAGAGGGAGAACGCCCTGATGCGGGAGCAGCGCGCCCGCTACATGTCCAACGACTCCACGCTGGCCAGCTACAGCGAGCCGGGCTCCTGTTACGAGGAGATGCTGCGCTACGTCAGCCACCTCTACCGCAAGCTGACCCGCCGGGTGCAGAGGATATACTCCGGCTGGCACAGGTGAGATGTGGGCTGGAGGAGTCCACCCTAAAGCACTTCAACGCTGTTAAAAACTTCATTTCAGATGTAGTTTCTGGGAGAATTTTGTTGTTTGGCGGGGTATTTTTCTTATTCCCGTGGATATCTGGCCAAAAGTAGACCACATGACATTATGTTGAGATATTTCAACAGTAAACATCAGGTTTTGGTGTCAGTCCCTCAGAGTCAAAGAGCGAGGGCTTCTTTCTAGACGTATCATTTTGTACCGACGTTCAACAATCATACAGGGAGAAATCCATCAGAGATGACAATTTCTCCACCAACAATAGCTCAGATGAACCATAATGCAATGCAGCACACCTTGCATCTTTGTGGATCTGTCAGTAGCGTGTGAAATACAAAGTCCTGATCACAAAACACAAAACAAATTGATGATATCTAACAGTGTAAGAGTGGATCTTTCCTTTAAACTCTGCTTAGGGATTCAAAATGGGTCATGGGTTTATTTCTTGTAGAGCGAGTGGCTATAAATGTTTTTTATGCCGTAGCCTAGAGATTAGACAAGGTCAAAAGGTCGCCTTGTCACTGAAAGGTCTCCGATTCAAATTCCTGGACTGGTTGGGAGAATAGAACAGTACTAGAAAAGTAGAGAAAGTGAATTCCTTCTTTACCCTCAACAGCCATTGTCAAGGTGCCCGTGGGCTAGGCTCCTAGGTATGAGTGTGTGCCCCTGCAGCTACTCATCTAGGTGGCTACTGTAAGTTATAGTTGTGTTTAGCCAACAGTAGCAGACTGTGGTTGCATCACTGAAAAAGAGTGTGCGCATACAGCAAACCTTCTCTGGATAAATGGAGGTTTAAAAAAGTTTGCTTGGGACTAAAAATCTTTTTTTAGGTCAGGAAGTCGAAGAACCTCAAACAGACTGAGCTCAGCCAAGCCCTTAGATTTCCTCTGAGATATTACGAAGACCCGTGTCAAAAAGTCTAAGTCAGTAAAAATTCATTTTATTGAAATTATAATCACACTTTCTCCCCAGGTTAAATTAATCTCGTCTTTGCCCAGCAGTTTGTTGTGTTTGCCGGTGCTCTCGTGTCTCTATACAACACTTTATGAGTCATTTGGGGCAACTAAAACATGCTTTGTTCAGAGCACTTAATAATTCAGTGTGCCTTGGTAATTCTGTGTCTCCCAGAAAAATGCTGTGACACCACAAAATGTTGAGAACCACTTCTCTGGAGGCGTATTCATACACAAACACACAGAAAAAAAGATTACAAGTTTGCATAAACCGTGATTTAATGTAATATTTTGACTGTCTGTGTCCATTGTCCCTCCCCCAGTAAACGTCGTAAAAAGGTGAACCCTAACGGCAGCGGCGGCGGGGGGAACGGCGGCGGCAACGGCCACGGCCACGGCTTCAGCCGGGGCTGCGGCGGCTCGGGCCCGGCCAGCGCCCCGTGGCTGAGGCCCATCCACAACCTGCTGCAGCACCACCAGCACCACCACTGTCGCCTCAGCAACGGCGGGCAGCACACTGTCACCGTGGCGACCGGCGAGCACGGGGACGCAGGAGGAGGAGGAGGGGTCGGCGGAGGAGGGGAGGAGCTGGAGATGAGGACGCTGCCTACGCGGGGAGGAAGTGGGAATGGAAATAGCGGCGGCGGCGGCGGGAACAGCGGCGGCGGGAACAGCGGCGGCGGGAACAGCGGCGGCGGGAACAGCGGCGGCGGGAACAGCGGCGGCGGGAACAGCGGCGGCGGTGGCGGCGATGCCCCTGCTGTCACCCAGGGGATGGGGGCGTTGCTAGGGCGACTGAACGGAGGGATGAACTATCCGACC